>NW_013665840.1:271917-288225 GCF_000517525.1 Limulus polyphemus | reverse complement strand
TTAAATTAAAATTGTTATTTTACGGTGATAATCTTGTTTTCTTGTGCCCAATAATGCATAATTTCATTTGATAAACACGTTTAGATTGAATGGTAATTTATAATCAGTCACAAGAACGTCGAATATGAATCACTTGAAAAAAACACGGGGGTGCTTAACTTTTTTCCAGGTGTATATTATAAATTATAATGTTTTCTGTTAATGTCCAGTAACAGCACCTTTTACGGTAGGCAAGTTCTGTTTTTTCATGACTACAACGTTTGGTCCCATAGTATCAATTCATTATCAGGTACCCCCCAGTAGCACGGCGGTATGTCTGCGGACTTACAACGCTAGAATCCGGGTTTCGATACCCGTGGTGGTCAGAGCACAGATAGCCCAATGTGTAGCTTTGTGCTTAACTTCAAACAAACATTATCAGGTAAGAGTTAAGTTCACAGTTGAATCCTAGAGAATGTGGCAGACTCACGATGATCAGGAAAAGTTTGTAGTAAGCGTTGAATTAGCTTGTTTAGTAAAATGAAGTGGATAAGATATTTACTTTGATAAAGGGAGTTCCTGAATATTTATTTGACTTTGATGACATTATCAGTAGTACTTAAGCTGTTTGATTTTCTTCTCTTGATGCCTGGTTTTCTTCGGATGGTTACCACATTGTTTTCAGTAATGTTTTATTTCTTTGAGATTTTCACAACCGTGATAATCCTTTAAGATGTACCTTAATTGTAAGGTTAATTTCTCTTCTGGTTTCACCAATATAAAGTGTTTACATGAATTGAATTTGATCTTGTAGATGTCTCTGTTGTTTTTATTTTCAGTGGGATAACTTTTATATGAAATGCTACTTGCATGATTCATTTTAAAGTTCCCAGTTTCTGTTGTACGAAGTGTGAGGATTTCTAATTAAGTTATCGTTCTGAATTTGTTGCCTTTGTACCGATTTTAGTCTCAAATTTTGATTGTTTTGTTGTGATGTGGGATATTTTCTTCGTTTTCAGTTGTAAAATGAATGTTGAGTTATATGTAGTTGGCATGGTTTGACAATCTTTCTTTTTGTTCGTCAGAGTTGAAGCTGCAAAACATGTCCAACCAGTATAAGGGTTTGAAAATGTCTGTGTTTTCTAGTGCACAGAGACGTCGTCGATCTGACAATAGATGATAACATTGAATTTGAAACAAATCTTCCTCGCGAGGTTAAACAAGGATAGAAGTTTGATAAGAATGTAGAAATTTAGTGTTTGATGGTTAGTTCAATAGTAAGTATGTAGGCTTCTCTTGGAATTTGTGTATATACATAGAGTTAGCATACCAAAAATTACCGTTTTGTGTTCTAAACCCAATTTTGTGAAGAAGTCAATAAAATGTAGGGTGTTTTCGATAGTATCATTTGAGTTGTTTTATGTTAAAATAATCCAGGTCAGATATTTGCCGAGGTTATAGTTAAAGAAATAATAGGTTGGCATTATGAAACGTATTTTCACAGGTATTTTGTGAATTTTTGGCACTTCGTATAGTTGAAAAGTTCTACCATTGGTGCATTGTAACCAGTTTCTGAGTTTAAGGGTTTTACAAACTTCTGTTTTAAGTGCTTTTAGAAGTTTGTTCATTTGTTGAGGTTTTCATTTATTTTTAAAGTATTTTTTGGGGTCATTTAATTCTTCATTAATGGATGAGATGTAGTCTGTTTTATGTATAAAAACGATGTTTTGGCCTTTGTCCGTTTTCATCATCACGAGTCAGTAAAGTTTTCCGGAATTCAACTGCCTGTTTGTAACTTACCTGATGATGACTCTATACCATGGATCGAAACGTTGTAATTATTCAAATCGGAACTTGCCTACTGTAAAAAGTTGCTGTTATTGTGTTTTTGAATTAATTATACAGTTCAGTAGATTCCTCACTGAAAATTAATTTCTACTGATGCGTTTTTGTTGATAAAATTAGAAGTTCCTCATATAATAATGTTTACAGAGGTTTGTCTCCAATTGCATCACTCAGCAATCGTACAGAAAACAAAAGTTACTAAGTTTCTGATAGTGACCTAAAGTGTTATATTACCTGTTTAAACTGCTCTTGTAAAGAGTAGCCCAAAAGGTGGCGGGTGTTCGTTAGTTATCATCCCTAGAATCTCACTTCTAAGTTAGGGGAGGCTAGGGCAGATAGCTCTTGAATAACTTTACTCGAAATTCAACAAACAATAATAAATAGAACAATATTTGCCTAATATTTTTATCCAGATCGTCGAACAATGCGAAATGCGTCTTTTGAATGTTGTGTTTATTTTATTGTTAAGCGCAAAGTTTCACGATGGACTACATGTGCTATGCCAACTGTAGGGATCAAACTCATATTTTAGTATTATAAGACCAAGTTTATTGCTAAGCCACCAGGGGGCACAAGAGAAAACAATGTGTTCGTAGAAGCTTCATCGTATGTTTTCTGTAAAATCATGTACACACTGTCCACGTGCTTAAAGCAATTGATAAGAAGAGTTTAAAAGATGACCCGTCGCATAACAAAATAATAACATGATGGTAATGGGGTTTCAATTACTTTGGGTAATCATAAAATCTTGCTTGTCATGACGAAAAAGACATATTGTACACGATGTTCCAGTGTTGTGCATTAAATATTAAGGAGGACAACTTGATTTGGATTGATCTTCTGTGGAAAATACTTATAGGGAATGTTGTAAACCTAGTTTGTTACTTGTCTCATTGCGCTGTATGGAAGACTTGGCCTCTTGAAAAGTGGAATGTACAAAACGTGTGTAGAAATGACGAGTAATGGTGGAATATGTGTAGTGAGGGTACGCAGGGGCAAAACATAATTTGGCGCCCCCTCAAAAAACAAAACAACCATCCCTTACTTTCTAACCTTACATGGCAACCCTAACTACCATGGTACTTTATCTCACCATATTGTCATGATTATCTGGTCTTTGAAAGACAGTGAACAACTAAATTCTGTGTAAACTATTAATTTTACGTCCCCCCAACCGGGTGCAAATCCTCCTCCCCTGCACCTCCCTTACTACGTAACTGAATATGCACAATAGTGAGTGCATCCACATTGTTTGTCTTCCATTACATATCCATGTCCATCAAGTGGTGTACCTCTCGGTGTATTCAAAAACAACAGACTTTGTACATTTAGATAAAACTTTACTTGCGTTATGAAATCAAACTTTATGCAAAATACATAGTTAGAAAGCCAGATCTCTTTAATTGAAAGGAGGTAACGTACATTAACAATCGTGTACTTTATATACAAAACTAGACATAGCATATAAATATAACAATTTCTGTCAGTGTTTGTAGAATATTATACATCCTGTATTCTAAACATATATGTCGATTTAAATTACACCATCATACTTAAAGATATAAGTACTGTATATATTTGCGGAGTTGAAATATAGTCCTTTAACTTTCATGTGGTAATTATTGTCATTATAATACGATATTAAAAATGTTTTGTAGGGTATCCTCCGTTGGATAGTTCTCTGAAATTGGTCTTTCCAATTTTTACGTTTTATAATGCGTAATTTAACTTGGACAACCAGGTACTTGAACACGTAGAGAACTGCACACGATTGCTAGGTGGCTAACTGTTTTGAATAGAGAAAGAAAAGCGCTTTTCTATTTCAAATTATTGCTACTCTGTGATAGAAAAGTCTTGAAACGTGATGGTGTCTCATCTGTTCTGAAGAATTAAGCCATATGATAATGAATTTTGTAACTGAGAATATTCATATACATGATGAAAACATACTTCGTCATCTGTTACCTCGTTGAGTATGGGTTCGAACCTCTGGAGGGACAGGTACTGGAGTTGAAAACAAGTAGTGCCAACAAACTTGAGAAAAAAGGCTTTAGTTTAATTTATAAGAACATTTTGTTGTTGTTTTCTCGCTACGCAAAGGTTTGTATTTCGGAATATGTGTTTTTGCTTCGACAAAGATTTCGCGCAATTGTATTCACGACGTTTTGAATCCAACAGAAAGTTATAACACAACTCCCAGTCGATTTTAGTGAAACTAATAATTGAGGTTAAACTTGTGTCTCCGTGGCTGTACGTGTATAAGGTTTTGAATAGAATAAAACGTTATATCTCAAGCCTGAATTGATTTGGTGAAAGTAACAGTTTGTCATCTTGGCAGAACTTGATAAGGTTTTGAATCCAATAGAACGTTATAACACAATTCTGGGTCGATTTAGGGAAAATCTGAGTTTAAACAAGGCCATGTCACCTTGGCCAAACACATGGGCTACAACTCTCACTATCCCTGATAAAGTATTTCATACACCCTCTGCACTCTTTGGGCTCGAGAATATTAGTATTTACAGCAAAAATCTGACTTCTTCGGTTGCTGAGAGATCTGAAACTTTCCTTTTTGTATGATTCCCTAATGGCAGGTTTTCGATGTACTCGGCGTTGCTTCGATAAGACATTTATATTTTCTTTTATATATAGTTTCTTGTTGACGTCGTAAAGTCTTTCAGCCGAAGAGCAATCCACCTAAATATATATATATATATATATATAGATTTTACAAATAAAATAGGCTACAAATTTCAGGTACGACAAACTATTTCTTTGTTATGCTATTTATTATATTCTTACTTGCCTTCTTGATATTTATTAAAAGGTGAGAAATCAAAATTTGAGATTTATAAAAAACGAACCATCTATAGAATAAAAAAAGGTTTTTGTTGTTTTTTTAATTATTGTAATAAATGTTTTAAAGGCAGCAATAAAGTATCAAACAGTTTTATGTACTAACTTATCCTTCCAACTTTAACTTTTTGTTTCTTAGCAGTTTTTTGTTTAATTTCTGTCTATTTGTTTTGTAGCTAAACACGAAACATATTGTAATTCTCTTTATTTTTATATTTCATATATGTAATTTGTGTCAAATGTTAGTATAGCTCATAACGATACTATAATATTAGAACAATAGTGAAACAATAATAATATTCTAGTGTTAGAGGCATGTTACAGCAGACTCGAGAAATAGAAAACAACAAGCAGTTTTATAATTTAGCAATATTGTAATATCAAACAGTTTTATGTACTAGCCCTGAAGAAGTCACAAAGGCGAAACGTTGGTTAAAACAAAAGTTCTTCTATCTGGAGTGTAAAGGTCTTTTTTTTTTCTAACTTTATTATCAAAGTGTCAAACCGTATTTTTTTAAAGTTAAACTGAAATTGAGCTCGTGCGTTGAAGCTCGTTTTTCTGCATTAGGTATTTATAATTAAATATTTTTTCACTGAATCAGGTTTTTAAACAAAGCTACTATCGTTGCTGGCACTCTTTTTGTGTGTGTGTGTAAATGTACATTATCTACTTACTTATGTGATTGGTTGAAACGGAAGCGCAACTTTCACTAATATTGTCGGAAAAGTTATGACACCATAAAAATATTTATGAAACGTATTTTTGAAGATCGCTTGTTAATATTCGTATGTCAAGTCCAAAAATTAATTATAGTGCCTGAAAACTAGAAGCTTAATTTTATAATATTTCCTTAAAAAAGTATATATTTATTAATAAGCTGAAACCAATAACTAAAAATGCTATATTGTGATTGAATTGTTTTAACTGTGCTCATGAAATACATAAGTTTTAAAATATTCAGATATAATTCTGGGAAATTTTACTTCCATTTACCAAGTAATTATTATAAATTGAAGGTATTTTTATGATAAAATCAGAATGCACTGCAAAATTACGGGAAAAATCATGTCACCGAGGAGGGGAGGGGCTAATCTATAAAACTAAAATAATAGGGCCAAACATTTAAGGGTATTCACAGTTCCTCTGTATTTTTTCTTCTCTAGCTGTTCTCAAATAGATATCCTAATATGTTCAGTTAAAATATGTTAAAAAATTACTGTTGTAGGCAATGTTTTAATAATTTAATTTTAATATTTGAGTGCTAGAGGGAATTTTGCTCAAGTAAATAATTAAAATCTCTTTACTATGGTGCATACAAGACTCGGATTCACTTATTGGTTGTTAAGAAACATGTTGACCAAGTGATAGAGAGGGCTCAAAAAAGGTTAACTGCTTTAAAAGTAGTGGCTGCCGTGGACATGGAATAGAAGCTTCTACTTTTACTATATGAGAGCATTATCCTGTCGGTGGTTGACCTTTGTCGCTTTCCAAGACACACATTAACAGACTTGAGCCCATTCAAAACCAGGCAGTGAGGATGATACTTGGATGCACTAAGTACACGTCTATAGCAGCAATGCGGCACCTCTTGGACTGCCAACATGATTGGGATGATCCTCATCTTATCTTACCCGGAAATATGCCTTCATTTGTGCCGTTCTAACATGGAATGGAAGCAGCTTGAAAAAATGTAGTACAAATCTGTAAGTTGGAGGACATCAGGAATGATCAAGAACGGATTTGAAACACCAACGTACATGGAGAAGAACACAGAGTTGGTTATAATGCTCGGCAGGGAATGTCATGAGTAGGTTGCCAATGCCACTGATGCAGAGGTAAAGTCTGTCATTGGTCATGTGTCCAAACCTGTAGATGTAGTGAGATATAAATATATGGATCCGTCTGTCGTGGACAATGGTCAGGATGGGTATACACAATACAAGAGAAAAGCAAAACACCATGAAGAACGCCACAAAGAGGAATCCCACACTCTGAGCTATTTGCTTGAGAATGGAGTCAAATGGGGAGATGATCGTCACAGCAGACTAAGCGGCAAGACACGGCGAGCAAGCAACCAGCTTACACACACACACTACGTTAGACACTGGAGAGGAGAGCAGAGCAGATATGGATGTGCTCAGAATTAAATGATGCTGATTTCATCAAAAAATAAATAAATAAGCATATTTTTCTTCACCCATGTTGTCCCAAAATAGATAGCTGTCTTTTCTGTTGGTGAATTGCTAAAGGGACTGAGACTATCGTGCCCTTACACTAGGCTGTCTATGGTTCGAGGTCACGTGTGTAAAGTGCATTACATGAGTGACTTGGCAATGTTGATATATTCTATTTTATTATTTAAGTCAGGTTCTCCCCTTGAAGCAGATTATTATTTTTCAAGTTGTTTTTTCAAAATTTCACTGAGTTTGAAATTCCCGATTTCTTAATGACCTTTGACTTACCGTTTTGCCTGGCTTAACTGTACAGTTAACTTTGTTTTATTTTAGCCCAACGAAAGAAATCGTTGCAACACTTACGGTAGAAGTGGGATTAGTTTGTTCAAAATAAAATTGAGATTAAACTTCAAGATGACGACACGTGCTCGATGTGAGCAAGAACGTTTGCTGGGGATGGTGGCTCGATGGGGAAAATAATTAAAAGTAGAATAGGAAGAATGAGACAGAAAATTAAGATAAATCATGAGGTAAGAGACAGGAATATAAGAAAGGAATTACAAGAAAAATATGTAAGATTTAAAGAATAATTAAAAACAAAGTAAATTTTACGTTGTTCTAAATTGAAGGAGCTATTGAAGATGTACTGAGAGTTTACAATAACAAAATCAATCACAAAGGATATCGATGAAGTACAAAACCACATTTATGAAATACATAAATATTACAAAAATATAACTGATGAAATACAGGAAGACTATAACAGCAAAATCAGTGAGGCATAAAAGAACAACAGACAGAATAAAACATCTGGAAAATTACTATGTAAATACAAGGACCGAACCAGCCACACCTCTCCACATCTGCCCGAGAATTTCAAGCCCAGACACTACTAAATATGGAAGAGAAGAAATATATCTGGTCTATGCAAGTCATTACTATTACTATACCACTGATGACTTCAAAACCGTCCTGGACTAATCCAGTTATATCACTACCTTATCTAGTTACATAAATTAGCAGGCAACAAACAGACTATGATGGAAAGGTATCATGGGAGGCATATCAAGCTCGATTCAGAAAATTTCCAAAATGAAAGGATAGACTAGTGAACAGCAAACTATTCATCTTGTTGCTCAATTAAAAGGATCCGCTTTAACAATAGTAAGCAAACTGTCAGCTGAGAACTGTAACAACTAGGAAATTCATAGATATCATAGTGGACGAAGATATACAAATTAGGCTAAAGGAAAGTAGGTGTAAATCTTGAAAGGAAGTTCTCCAATTGGTGATGGAACGTGAATCTATTAAAGTTGCAGATAACAACTAAAAGCACCATCCAAAAGTCAGGTGATTATCAGTTTGTTTGTTTTGAATTTTGCACAAAGCTACACGAGGGCTATCTGCGCTAGCCGTCCCTAATTTAGCAGTGTAAGACTAGAGGGAAGGCAGCTAGTCATCACCACCCACCGCCAACTCTTGGGCTACTCTTTTAGCAACAAATAGTGGGATTGACCGTCACAATATAACGCCCCCATGGCTGAAAGGGCGAGCATGTTTGGTGGGACGGGGATTCGAACCCGCGACCCTCAGATTGCGAGTCGAGTGCCCTAACCACCTGGCCATGCCGGGCCCGTGATCATCAGAGCAAATATTATGAAACATGAACATCAACTAGGGATGCTCAGATAGTAAAATTTGTCCAAATATTGGTTCGGGTACCTGGCCATTAAGCTTTGGCCGGAGCTGTGTGTCAACCGGGACCAGGTTCTCTCCTCGCCCCCCAAAATAAACAACATATACAAAAATTAGAAACAAACACAAAATTGACGTTTATTACATTTAACCATATAATCACCAATACAATAGAACATTCCAGTTTTACTTTCAACTTTTAAAATTAACTAACAAAAATGTGCACACCAGTTTGCAGAATGCCTGTTTTTTAGAATTTGTACTTGAGAAATAGTAGCATTTCGGCGTTTGCGGGTAAAAGCCTTGACCTTTCGTGTGTCATAACGTTGCCAGCGGCGCTAAAAGCCCATTCGCTGTCTACACTGGTCGGAAGTGCGGAAAAATAACGCCTTGCTATCCTGGCCATTGTGGGAAATCAAGCTTCATTTGAATTCCAAAAGTGAGGCTAGTGAAAGTAAACGCAGAAACAGTGATGTTGACACGTTTTAGAATCATTATTCCGATTAATGCTTAGCTCCCAACTTCTCAAAACCTAACCTCTATTGTTCTCAAAACCCCACCTTCCCCAGAAATCCACTTCTTAAGCCATGCCTGTTATTATCCTCTATTGTTCTCTGAATCCCCATTTTTCAGTCAGTTTTTGTTGCTCGGAGCATGTTTTTTCAACTAAACCAATTATTGACTTAAACTTTCAGTACCGCGTAAATTGCCACAAAGATTAGGGCTTAGATGCCATTTTCAATAACCCGGATTCGGCTGTTTTTAACTTCGACACTCGGCCGAGTATTACCAGGTAAACCAATAACCGGCCGGGTACCCGTGCATCTCTAACATCAACACCCATTGATTATAATAGAACCGTAATGCACAAATTGTGGAACGCAGAAAATCGGTAGGGAGGGTGTACAACTCTGACTATAGGGTCATGTAAATTATATCTGAAAAAAGTTTTAAAAACTAGAGTACAAATATTATAATTAGTAATACCGTAACAACAATTAACAATGTAAAATGACATGTACAATTTATACACAAATAGGTTATATGGAGTGCAGGGGAACATCAAAACGCATGTTTATAAAGGGGTGTCATAAAAAGTTTGCACACCAATGGTTTAGACGAATTGAAAGGATTAATTAGACAATTAATTAAACAAAATGGAAGAAGCAAACCACTAGGCATTTCAAGTGCTACTTAACATGATATATTGACAAGAATTGAAGAAAAAAGCATTCATAGAATATAAACTCGACTCAAAGGATGTCAGAAAAAGGGAACTGTTGTAAATGTGGAAAGATAGCCATTACAGCTGAGACTGTGAGGAATCAAGAGATGATAAAATATAAGGAGACAACATCCTAAGGATGAGTCCCATAGCCCAACCAGATCAAAAGAACTAAACAGACACGGGAAAACATAAATTAGCAGGATTTAAGGGGTGAAGTTTAGCTGAAGATACTCCATTTGCTCCAATTGAGATAAGAAGCTCGTTGTTTAAAGAAACCAGTCATGAACTGACCAATTGTAACATTGATTCTATTGCTGCAACTTCTTCAACCCAGTAGTGTAATAAATGGTAGAAATTGCCTCCATAGATGAAGAAAGAAGATAGCTTGATGTAAACAGCAAGTGGAAATAAAGTAGGAAGTCACCTTCATCGTGGGAAGTATTTATATATGACATGATGTGTGGGTAATTGACATGGAGGAGGAGTGCATATTGTAACATTGATTCTATTGCTGCAACTTCTTCAACCCAGTAGTGTAATAAATGGTAGAAATTGCCTCCATGGATGAAGAAAGAAGATAGATTGATGTAAACAGCAAGTGGAAATAAAGTAGGAAGTCACCTTCATCGTGGGAAGTATTTATATATGACATGATGTGTGGGTAATTGACATTGAGGAGGAGAGCATATTGGAACTTGATTTCATGTAATTACTTGCTTTAAACAGTCTCACAATCAATGATAAGGAAATTCCTGTGCTCTACCAGACAATTACAACAACAGATATAAAATTTGCACCAACAATATGAAGAACAGTTATTGTACCACCCAGAAGTGAAATAATCATACCACGACTTATTAAGAATTAATTTACATCTAGTTACTGGGGAATAATGAAACCAAGCGTTCAAGCATGTTCTAAGGGATTATCGATTAAAAGAACTTTCGTGGAGTTTAAAAATAAGAGTGTCATCATTAGGGCCATAAAAAAAAACGGTGTGATTCGAGTCATTTCTGGACAAAGCTGCAAGATGTGAACTGTATATTTAGTACTTTCACTTCAATATCTACGAAGTATGATGTCAATATATTTACATAAAGACAGCTTACCACCTAATTTACAAGAGCTCTATAACTGCAAACTGTGGTCTTACAGCCAATCAATGCTATACTGGAGAATTTTTAAAATCCAGGAGGCCAGCTAGCAAAATGAGTTTAGAAACTTCAGGAATAAAACTTTAACATCATTCAGTTCCCTAGATAAAACCATGGAAATGCTGATGCATTATCATGAAGACCTTGTATTAATGAAAAATGCAAATAATTTGAAAAGAGGGAATCACAAGGTATAAAGATGACCAACCTAAAGTACACCGTATTTGAGTCGAACATGAGACAATTCACAGGTGTCAATAGAACAATGCTGAGGTCCAACACTCAATATGTCGCTCAGTACAGCCCCAAGACGAAGATGTACTGGGCACAGTGACATTATTTATGCCTATGAGAAGATTTGCTACGTTAGAAACGGAAAGATAACAATGGACACAAATTATAATTACAGTTGGTACTTTCACGGTCACTACAAAGAGAGTTGCTATCGATGTGCTTGGTCCTCTGCCATAGAGTAACAGTAAGAATGAATTAAGTATGGCAGCAATGGACTATTTCACCATATGGCCAGAGGCATATTCTGTTCCTAACTAATAAGCAGAAATTCTATTGAGGTAGCTTGTCAATGAATACTATAATACTAAGTCCTTTCTCCCTAGATACCTTGATCATGGTGCCAAGTTCGTAGACTATAATACTAAGTCCTTTCTCCCTAGATACCTTGATCATGGTGCCAAGTTCGTAGACTATAATACTAAGTCCTTTATCCCTAGCTAACTTGATCATGGTGCCAAGTTCGTAGACTATAATACTAAGTCCTTTATCCCTAGCTAACTTGATCATGGTGCCAAGTTCGTAGAATATAATACTAAGTTCTTTTTCCCTGTTTACCTTGATCATGGTTCCAAATCCCGTATCCTTTTGTGTAAATAGTAAATAGAAGATGAATTTCCACATCTCTGGAAAATAAAGAAATAGATTTCCTAAAAAACGTTAATTGGTTGAACGTGTTTCTTCTGAAACAACAAATGTTTTACATTATACAAGCGACAGTGTTAATACAATAATCAGCCTAGAACAGCAGTATGAGTAAAACTTTTAAAGTTATTCATTTGATGCTGCATTTAATTTATTTTTTGGGGTTGAATAGTTATAATTAAAAGCGTATAATGATTTAATTTTTAATTAATTGTCCTTCTAAAAACACGCCGTTCATCAAAGACGTATTTATTTACAAATCATTCACCTCACACGCTGCATTTGTAAACCAAAACTAATAAAGCAGAAATAATTACAAACTTAGACAATTAAAATTTATAAAATAAAAACGTTTCTCTGAAGCTATAACTGAAAATAGCCATTTAACCACAGAATTGCCATAATGCTGTGCAGACAATGTTGAGTAGTCATATAGCCAGCCATTATATCAAATTAAACTGTTCATGCAGTTGATAATACAAGAATAATTGGATGGTTCTTAAACAATGTGGATAAAGTTAGTCATTATTCGGGCATCGAAATCTTTATAAAACAAATCTAAACATTTAGGTTTTTCTGAAACAAAAAAGCAATAAATATAAAAAGGTTATTAAATTATCTACATTCGAGAAGGCAGACCTGAAGTCGCATACAAGGTAGCTGTTCATAGAACAGGATTTGTCCTATTACTATATTCAATTTTATATTAACATGAGGTGTTTTATTTCTATCTTATTGCACTAACTTTTAAAAATAACTACTTTCCCACAACTGGCTATAAGTGGTGCTTTAGGTTTAGGGCACCGTAGGCTTGAACACCCACATCTGCTCCTCATTTTAAATTCTAATTATTAATTTCATTCACGTATGAGGGCTTGGTTGGAAAGACAGTGAATCTTCATCGTGTTAGTCCTATATTCTAGTGTCCCTACGCCCTAGTTTATACCCGAGTTTTATTTCTTTGAGTGCCTGCTGTGTGTGTTCATGATTCTTGTTGTTTTTGACCTAATTATACAATACATGTATCTTTTTTTTCTGCGATTCATTGTAAATCTTGTGTTTTGCAATTGTATTGTTGAGAATAACAAAGAGTGTGATTGTTTGAAGCTTGGGAGGCTTCACATCAGCGTCATCTGTCCACGAAATATTGAGAGTAATAGCTTGGAGATAAAACTAAAGACACCTAAACAGACTGACAAGGAGAGTTATTTACAGTAGGTGATTTTTGTAACAGACATATGATTCAAACGGAGCCCTTTCACGAAACTACGGAAAACATCAATTACAATATATTTATGGAAGTTCACAGTCCTACATCGTGATACTGAGTGAGAATCAGGTTTAACATCCACTATTATATAATAGAAAGTTTCTGACAACTTATTGTTTCGTATACTTAAGCATGCTTGTGGTTTTTAGGTTCTTGACTGAACTTCCGGCTTTTCAACAATTGGTGGTCTTGTCACATATTTACATCTCTCTTTGCTTATCCTTAAAACAAGGTTAGGTCAACGGTCTCTACTAATTAAAGTTATCGTTAATATAATAAATATCGGAATAATACATGAAGCTATAATCATTGTTACACTTTATTCTTATACTGAGTGTAGCAATAAACATTAACTAAAGTACATTAATTCTTTCATTGTCATGGACCCATATATGAGACGCACTACATAACTTATATTTTAGCCTTAAAACATTGAGGTTTTTGTTTTTCCATGAAGAAATGTTATTCCCTTCAAACTTCCTAAAATTTACCAGTTTCTAGTTTCAGATAAGCAAAGAAATGTTAAATGTGTTTTTGTGTTTTCTATTGTGTATATAAAATTAAATCTGACGTATTAACTGTGTATCTGTGTGTCTTGTATTTGGAATTAAGATTAGAAATATACGTCGAAATCCATGTGTTTCCTCAAACAAAATTCTATAAAACAATTAAAAACATATGGTTTGGAATCGCTGTTTCTATCGCCCTGCTTATTACACAGTATCTTACCGTTCAGCCCAGCTAGGTCAACTGACGATATACATTTAAAGTTACAGTCTTGTTACTTTATGATAAGTTACCTTTGGCAATAGTGCATTATTTTTGTACAACATTAATAACTCACGACTTTTTAACTCCTTAATTATTTCTCGTAATATGCATAAATATGTATAACTTAAATATACGAATTACAGGACAATTCAGGTTTAAGTTTGAATTCAGAAAGACGCGATTCAGCATGTTTTATAAATGTGTGTTTAAACGGACAGGTTCCCCTACTACGTTTACAATGACAGGATAGTCTTAAGTCTTTTATTCAACAGTAAATGTGTTGTTTAGATTGTTTGTTTCTTGTTAAGCACAAAGCTACACAATGGGCTATCTGTGCTGTGCCCACCACGAGTATCAAAACTCGATTTTTAGCGATGTGAGTCGTCGGACTTACCGTTGAGTTACTGCGGGCATGTTATTTAGTCTTACTAAATTCTTGCTAGTTTAGTAACCTTTTTTGCACATTTTTTATAAGTTTACTATTAACGTTGTTCGGAGATTTAGTGTACACGGTATTACATTTAAAATGGAAGCGGTTAAAAGTTCCAAATACGTATATTAAATTTTGAATATTATGTTATATATACCAAAAACGTTGACCTTCTTGTCTTATGCCGAGTAAGGATGAAGTACTGCCCATAAGAATGATGATAAAAACCAGTAAATTTAGTTTAATTGTAAATCTAACTAACTGATAAACACTCAGTCAACTTAGAATAGAATAGAGCATATTCTGAATACTCCTCTTTATAAAGCCCCCTAGTGGCACAGTGGTATGTCTGCGGACTTACACCAAATAGCTAATCCAATTAAACATTATTTGCAATACATTTCCAATCACAACTACAATATTTTATATAGTGAACTTTAGAAATAACTAGCTAACGATAAACATATGCATTATTTTGGTGTCAACGTTACTAAATACTATTTTATCAGACACTAGCGAACCCGTGGGCCTATGGCCTAGATTTATAGGGCCGCTATAATGCAAATTTAATGCTTGAACTCCTGTTCTGCACTTTTTCAGTTTAATGATGATTGCTGCTATAATTACGAACGGTAATTAGTAGGTCTACTTATTTACGTGCTCTAAGGTAAATCAATTCCAAATTTTGGGGTCCGCTTTCGGGGCATACCCGTAAAAGTATTTTCGGGAAGTACCCGTCTTCCCTAAGGGGTTGAATGAAAAGATTACCTTTGAGCAAATCTCAGGACCGAGACGATGTGTTTGGTACCATTTAGAACTAAACGCAACCAACGGTTTAGGAAGAGTTACGCGACACACATATACAGACACACTGACACTGAATCTTATTATATAGAAAACGGACGGGATATTCGAAGACACAAAGAAGTTTGAGGTTTCACCCAGTGTGGTGGTTTTATAAATAATCTTAATAAAAAGAAAGATGTGAACATTTTAACCTAATGTTGCGATTTTATCAATAAACTTAATAATAAGGAAGAAATTTAAATATTGGCCTTGTGTAACGGTCTTATTAATCATCTTAATAACAAAATCCTTTCTTCAAACAAACACGTTTATTACGAAAATTAAAATTAAAATTTCTATTCGTACATGTTTTACATCTTCCAGTATTAATATATTACAAGTAAAGTTTTCATGATTTAGATGCTTCAATATTAATATACTTAGAGTAAAGTTTACATATTGCAGTATTAATATACTGAAAGTAAAGTTTACTTGTTTTGTATGCTCCAATACTAATATATTGCAAGCTAAGTTTACATGTTTTACATGTTCCAGTATCAATATATTACAAATTTTCATGCTCCAGTATTAATATACTGAAAGTAACGTTTACATGCTTTACATGTTCCAGTATTAATATATTACAACTAAAGTTTACATACTTTAAATGTTCTATTACAAGCTATGTTTACATGTTTTGCATGTTTCAGTATTAATGTATTACAAGCTAAGTTTACATGTTTTACATGTTCCAGTACTAATATATTACAAGTTAAGTTTATACGTTTTACATGTTCAACTATTAATATTGTTGCGTCATCGAGATCACATGACTACAGTGACGCCACGTTTCTAGAACTATCCCGTATCTTGGCGAATGCTCTAGTATTTGCTAGATATAGGGTAGTTTGGTATATATAAGAGGGGACAACGTGACGCGAGATTAAGGTAATGTGTGTATAGGTAATGAGTAATTGAATGTATGCGGACAAAATATTGTTGGCCACTTGAGATATAGCGTTTGTTATAGCGCGACTGTTGAAGTTAAATGTATCGTAAAGTTGTATTCGGAAAGAATAAACCAGTTTTATTAAGTAAAGAACTTGTGTCGCTAAAGTTTCATCGTCGGAACGAATTTACGGAAAGTTAATTAACAAACGGAGACGTAACAAATTGGTGTCAG
>NW_013665840.1:268997-270957 GCF_000517525.1 Limulus polyphemus | reverse complement strand
ATTTGAGCTGTCTATGAAACTTCATTCGGATCAGGAATTTAACTTTGAATTAGGTTTGTTTGTGTAAACATGCCAAATCCGTGCAATCAAAAAGACAAAGATAACAGCCACTCATCCATTTTCAGATGAAATAGTGGAGAGATACACTTGTACACTTTTGAATCCATTAGCAGTTTGTGTGGAAGACCATTACATTAGAGAACGAGTGATTCAGGCCTTCCACTTTCACTAATAAGTTAATGAACAGTAATATGGAAATCTAAAGATAACAAATCAGCATCACTGATGTTTGGGAGAGAACTCCAAGTATCATTAGACCTTCTGTACTCACATCCTAAGGATAATCATTCAATAGAATGTTACACACAATATCCAGAGAGACTAAGGAACATCATTGATGCCATACATGACTACCGGAGAAATATTTAAATCAGCTAGTGATAAGATGAAAAGTCGCTACAACGTGGATATTAACAAGACTAGCTTTCATCATGGTGACATGGTATGGCTGTGCAATCAATGTTGCAAGAGAGGATAAACTGTTGGGAATGGCCCTATGATGAAGTCACAAGAATCAAAGATATGGCTTATAAAATCTAGAAGATTTTGTTTGCTTGTTTGTGGTTAAGCACAAAACTACAAAATGGGCTATCTGTACTGTAACCACCACGGGTATCAAAACTCGGTTTTTAGCGTTATAAGTCTTCAGACTTATTCGCTGTGCCACTGGAAGACGAATACAGAAGGACGGGCATTCAATTCAAATGCCATCCAATGTGATAATCCAGAGTGTTAACAAGGATAAAAGCATTAGTGGATTCCCTCTACCATCTACCTGAATATAACTTCTCTAGTGACAAGATAGCAAATGACAATAAGGAACAAGAGATCATCCCATCTTTGTACTGTAAGCCATGTAATAGAAAAAAGCGATTTGATAAATGAACAGTTTAAAGACCGTAAATAAGATAATGAAAAAATATTTAGTTTTGTTAATCAGAACTGTGACTGTACTTTATATTTATTTAATGATTTAGTGATTGTATTGTCCTCCAGGGGGTCAGCAGTAAGTTTACGGACTTACAATGTAAATATTTGGAATTCATTTTCCCCTAGTGAACGGAGTGCAGAAAGGATTAAAACAAGGAAATGCGCATTTATGAATAGTAATTTTTGCTAAATGTAAGGTTAAGCTTAATATATTATTGTTTTATTTGTGTATTAGATTGTTCAGGGAACTTCACAATCAAGGGAGAAGGAAGTATTGTATGTTACGTTTTTATTATCTTAATTTAGATGTTTTGTTTAGTTTATTGTTGGTTTGTTTGGAATTAAGCACAAAGCTACACAATGGGCTATCTGTGCTCTGCCCACCACGGGTATCGAAACCCGGTTTCTAGCGTTGTAAGTCGGCAGACATACCGCTGTGCCACTGGGGGGCGTTTTGTTTAGTACAGGAAGTTCTGATATCACGTAATAATATTGTGTGACGTCTGGAAATTTCCAGGATGTAAAGATTTGACGTGGCGTCTAGAATTTTCGTGAGATTTGTGTAACAAATATTATATAAAAACACTAGAGTTAGTTAAAGAGTCATTTAAGAGAGTCAGCCAGTTAGTCAGTGCTGTAAACTTTGAACTTGTGTTTCAAGAAAGTAGAGTTTGGCATGTAAGTGACTGTTAGTTTTATTCGTGAGGCTTACCAATAAAGGTAAAGAAATTACGCGTTGTCTGTAGAAGATATACGTTATGTTAGTAGTAGTTTCGTATCATGTTTCTCATACCTCCAAATTCGTTTTGGAGGTGAGTATCCGAGAGTAGGACTTGCGTCCTAGTCCGAACACCGGGTGAGCATGTTTCGGTGTGACGGGGATTCGAACCCGCGACCCGCAAATTACGAAGTTGAGTGCCCTAACCTCCTGGCCATGCTGGGCCTTACGTTATAGTTAAAGAAACAAATT
>NW_013665840.1:265632-268257 GCF_000517525.1 Limulus polyphemus | reverse complement strand
ACATCATACCCGCGATATAATCAAATTTTGCAAAACTTTGTTTTATAAAATCGTTTAAACTCTAGTTCTGTAAACATAAGTTCTTTGATATTTAAAAAAATCATTTGAAATGCTGGCTGCCTCCAGTTCAAGAAAAGTCAGAAAATGCAAGATCGTCCAAACAGTTTCTGCTACATTTGTGGAAAACATATTAGTTTCACGAAGGAAAAACATCATACACAAGGTAAAGGTAGCTTATTACCACTATTTGGGGTGTAAAATTGGTGACCAAGAAAAACATTGTGCTCCACATGTGTGTTGTACAGTTTGCACATCTGGCTTGACACAGTTCTGAATAAGAAGAGAACAACCATGCCATTTGCAGTTCCCATGATATGGTGTGAGTCCAGAGATAATCTAACTCAGTGGTTCCCAAAATCTTTTAGTCTGAGGCTCCCTTGATGTGAATAAAAATGTTTGAGGCCCCCAACCTATAACTTTAGCATGGCAATTGAAAAACAGTGCTTTAGTAAAAAAATAACATCTCCTTTCGGCATAGTGTATCATTTAATTAATTCAACATATTTACTATTGGCTTATTGTTTAGTTAGAATTAAAATTAATTCAGCATCTTTGTTTTCGGTCCATTTTTTGGCGGCCCACAGAAAAAGCTTCACGGCTCCAACTTTGGGAAACATTGTTCTAATTGACTGTTATTTTTGCATGACTAATGTTTCTGGATATTCAGACAAAACTAAACAATACATTAAATATCCAGACATTGCATCTGCAATGAAACCAGTACCTCATGGATATGGTCTTACAGTACCACACCAGCAAATTGGGAAACGGAAGAGTTATCCCGCGAAGAAGACAATGAATCATCTTCATCCTCGTCTTCTAGTAATTCTATTCCTGTGGCTCCTCAGCTGTAAACTGCCTCATCTGATCACACAAGAAGACCTAATTGATCGGATTCGTGACTTGTCTGTATCAAAGCAGCATGTGGAACTTCTTGGAATTTATTAGCTCCAGGAAACAAGAGTTTCAGTTTACAGAAGTCGCCATCATACTCTTACTTCTCACTATAGCAAGAAATATACTTTGCGTTTCTGTACATATGTTGATGCACTTATGGAAAAATTAATTATTGACCATTAGCCTCAAGAATGGAGACTTTTTATCGACTGATCTAAAGTTAGTCTGAACCTGTACTTTTACACAATGGGAACACTAAGCCATCGATTCCTGTTGCTCATGTTGTGAACATGAAAGAAACTTATCAAAACATGCAGATTATGCATTCTTCAATGTAATTTTCAATGAATAAATAAAAGTATTAAAGAAAAAGTTTTTATTTTCACGATACATAACAAAATGTATCGTAACTCGAAAACTAGAGGTGATCAGTAATTTTCAACATGGTTTTTAGAATCAGTTGCATTATTTCTAGTAACACAGAAAAAAAATTGTTGTTGCCCAGTGGAATGGAATGATGAGTAATTTTAGGTTTGTTAACCTTCTGTTAGCCCTACTCCTATTTTAATGAGAAAAAAAAACAATTACTTACATGGAACCAATAATCACAAGTGAGCAATGCTTGGCTAAACAATGTTTGGTTAGGGCACAAATATGTGAATTTTCTACCGTGGGGATCACATACATGAAAAAGTTGACATTGTGCATTGGGAGATGGATCAGCGTAATATCCAGGGTACTTTTGAAAACAAGTGAAGTTTGTTGAGGGTATGAAAGCCAGCTGAGGATAAAGCCTTTCCTGTGGAAGTAGAGCAGATTTAAAAGGAAATGTATGTAACCCATAGATTTATTACAATTAAGCCTAAGGATCAACAACATGAAATTTAGCACACTATATTATTTTTCGTAATATGGTATAACTTGAAAATTCAATAACTGAATAAGCAAATAAGATATGCCGTAAACTTACTTGACAGTTTTCAATTTATATAATTAAAATAAAATGTTTTAAATACCTAAGACACAAATAATAAGTTTATACATGTATTCACAATTTTCTATCCTGAGAACAAGTAAAATAAACAGTAAGCTTATTGATCCACGACATTAGGGTTAACTAAATAATAGAAGAAATAGAAATACTGCAGATTAATTCTTACTTCAAAAATTCACTGTTATCTAAGTGCTATTTTAGTATTATAATGCTAAATACTGAAAGTATTTATTGTATTAGAATTTGCGTGTTTTCTTTCTAATATTCTATTATTTAAGTGTAAACACCTGAAGGCTAATTAACCATGCATTTAAAAACTTGCATGAAATAAGTTTTTGAGATACATTTTAACAATATAAGGTAATTTCCTCAATTTTTATAGAAATATAATAATTTATTATGTATCCTGTAAATACTAATCACTGAACTAAAGATTAGTTTTATTTTTGCATATTTTAAATATGGTAGTAGGACTTTTTTGTGTACTTTAGGAATTTAGCAAATACAAAAACAATATCGTTATATTTACCCTAAGAATCTAAGTATTCATAAGGATGTTCCATGTCCACAGTATAAGAAGCGTTCTGTGTGACGATTGCATGGATTTTGAAGCACTTTTGTCTGTCTATCTAGATCAGCGGCTCCCAACCTTTTCACCACCAACGACCCCAATG
>NW_013665840.1:264306-265341 GCF_000517525.1 Limulus polyphemus | reverse complement strand
ACTTGTTTTTCCATTTTTCACTATCAAATAAAAGACATATATAACTGAGTGTGCAATTAAAAGAACAGCAGAATTAAAAAACTTGTTTAATGAGATGGTATATTCTGGAGGTCCGCGGAACACAGGTTGGGAACTACTGATCTAGATCGTGCTACGAATATCTACCCCCCTACCTTCTTTGGTAATGATGCCAAACCCTGTCTAACAAGAGTATGATATTTATGTCTACTTCCCTAACCACCTTGTGTATTATGCTAAGTCTGGTCTACTGGAGCGTAATACCAATATCTCTCTCTCTATATATATATATTCTTATCTTTATTATGATACCAAGTTTGGTCTACCTAGAGTATGTTATTAAGGCTTTTCTTCCCTACATACCTTGATTATAATACCAAGTCCGAAAACAATATTTCTAAGTTCTTTCTCCCAATTTACCTTGTTTATGATATCTAGTTCGTAGATTACACTACTGAGCCCTTTCTCCCTGCCTATCTTGATTATGCTACCAAGTCCGCAAACTATAATACTTTGAACTTTCTCCTTATTTACCATGAGTATGATACCGATTTCTTTGACTATACTAGTAAGTCCTTTACCCTTAGCTACCTTGATTATGATCAGAAGTCCATAGACTATACTACTAACTCGTTTCTCACTAGCTACTTTGATTATGGCATCAAGTCTGTAAACTCTGTTATTAAGCCTTTCTCCTTATTTACCTTGATTATGATGCTAATTTATTGGACTAAACTAGTGTAAATCCTTTATTTTCAACTACTTCGATTATGATACCATGTCCGTCAACCATACTAAATGATTTTTCACTAGTTACTTTAATTAAGGTATCAAGTACGTAGACTATACTACTAGTGAGTCTTTTCTCCCAACTTACCTTAATTATGATATACTAAGTTACTAACTTTTTTTTTCTTGGACTATACTAGTTAGTCCTTTCTCCCTAGATACCTTGATCATGATGCCAAGTTCGTAGACTATAATACTAAGTCCTTTCTCCCTATTTACCTTGATCAT
>NW_013665840.1:257744-263306 GCF_000517525.1 Limulus polyphemus | reverse complement strand
TTACAACTAAAGTTTACATACTTTAAATGTTCTATTACAAGCTATGTTTACATGCTTTGCATGTTTCAGTATTAATGTATTACAAGCTAAGTTTACATGTTTTACATGTTCCAGTACTAATATATTACAAGTTAAGTTTATACGTTTTACATGTTCAACTATTAATATATTATAAGTTAAGTTTACCTGCTTTACACGTTTCAGTATTGATATATTACAAACTAAATTTACATGCTTCAAGTGTTCCAGTATTAATATACTACAAGTAAAAGTTTGCCCTCGTTACTCGACTGTTTTTTTCTAACATATAATATTCAGTTACATGAGATTGTAGCAAGGCATTTTAATCGTGGCAAGCTTAGAGATGAAACACTCAAGTCATATTTGTCATTCTGTTGAACTGCTGTTCATATTCACTCTCAAGAGAAAATTGCAACCCACAGTCAGTCCACAGAGGATAACAGAAACAGTGAAAGGCCCTTTTTCCTAAACAATAATAAAACACTAGAGTATAAACAATAGTAGAATCAAAATAATAGTGAAATAACCAGAACACACACACAAAAAAAAAGATACTCGTGACATAGATCGTGCTACTAAAATGTCAAGAAATCGTGATCACTTTAATTTATTGGTTACTAGCAGGGCATTCTACATATAGCGTGACAGATTGCCTAATCAGGGAAAGCTGACAATGTGTCGATTGTGCTTTCGAAAAGCACGTTGTATTAGGGAGTGCATTCAGTAGGGGCCATTGTCAGTACCAAGGTATTTAAATTTAATCCTTGCTCATCCCACTACGATAACACGTTTCCCACTCTCAAAAACACGAACTTAGTGATGCAGAAGTAAAGTACAATAGAATTGAGAAAGCTCGCCGTGCCTTCTTAGCTGACCTCAATTTGTACATTAAGAAGTAGGAGTAACAATTTGAAGTGGACCATCACAAATATTAAAACTTTTTTTTTCTGTTAGTTATATATTTCAACTAAAAAGCGTGGATGAATTAATTATATTGGATTTAGTAATTGTAAGTGTCAATTTAATTTGATGCATGTTATACCATTGATATTGCTCTATTAGATAATACATAACAAAGGTATAAAATAAATGGTCCCTTAACCTAGCCATTACAATGAGTATAAACCTACGCGAAGAAACAGGCAGCATTCTAGACACTTAAATATTGTTATTATGTTTGGTCCAGCTAATTAAGCAGCTACTGTGTTCTTTGTATATATGATTTAGACGAAACAAGAATTCAGAGCAGTTTGGTCTGGTTTGAATTTCGCGCAAAGCTATACGAGGGCTATCTGCGCTAGATGTCCCTAATTTAACAATGAAAGACTAGAGGGAAGACAGTTAGTCATCACCACCCACCGCCAACTCTTGGGCTACTCTTTTACTAACGAATAGTGGGATTGACTGCACATTATAACGCACCCACGGCTGAAAGGGCGAGCATGTTTGGTGGGACAGAAATTCAGAGCAGAAGTCGTTCGTCCCTCCCTGAGAAACACCATCAAACCTAACATAAATCATTCTAAATATCGGTTTTAAACGTAATTTTTTCAGTCCAAAAAAACAGTTACAATATCTTTTTTAACATAACTACTTGTGGTCAGCGCAAGACTGCATAGAGTACAAACTGATATATATTATATCTATATATATTAATTTCGGCCTAAATTTGTCAATTTGTAGATAATTATCATTAGATTCTGATCAAAGCAAGCTACCCACATAGTTCAGAACTAAAACATAACACAATAATTAATATAGCTAATTTAATAAACTGTTCTAACTAGCTGTATACAACGTCATAACACAGAAACTTATAATGATTACAAAGCATTGATTCATAACTAGGGTGCCTTCTTTGTTACCGGTATTTTCGGCCGTAATCCCAACAGTATCACACGATGTTTGGCCAAATTAGGTGATTTAGGTTAGTCCTGAATCTATATACTAACTTAACAATGCAAAATAAGCGTAGTTATAAGTAATATATTATTAAAATGTATAATAAGAATAAACTAAATTGATAAATATATTATATATATATATGTATTAAAAATTTCAATCAATATTCTTAATGAAACTAACAAAAAACAATATAACGTAAATCACTTATAAGTTGTTTGCTTCATTCACTATCACTGATTCTCTGTTTCTTGAAAAGCGTCATACTAGTATACGTAAAACTTTAATCGTCTCTAACAACGTTTAGTGAACAATAAAAGCCAATTAAATGGCTCTGACAATGTATTTTCTACAGTAGCTTAACATCTTATAAAAATTACTACGTCATATATTAATATGTTAAATACATAGTCGGATAATACAGCAAAATAAAATTTATGAAGATAAAAAATACCAAATTAAATGAATAATAAAATTGCTTGATAAATATTTAAAATATTAAGATCTTAGTAGAAATAACCAAGTTTTAAATGTAACGAAAAGAAAAATAATTTATTAAAGACTAGAGCATAGCCCGTCAAAAAATGACGGGGCAAATACTACCACCCCATAGTGCTTCCCAAACTGTGAAACGCGGAATTTTTGCCATTAATAAGTAATTTATATTTAGTAATGTAAATTTAATATCAATTTAATAAGTTTTTTCAAATTTGATTTACTTTCTCCTTGATACAGAGCATAACAGTGATTTATGCCTGTCTTACTTAGGGGTGCCACTAGGCCTGCCATACGGAATTAATAATTTGATTGACTTTCTCCTTTATACACAACATAAAAGTGATTTCTGCCTGTCTTACTTAGGGGTGCCACTAGGCCTGCCATATGGAATTAATAATTTGATTTATTTTCTCCTTGATACACAGCATAACAGTGATTTCTGCCTGTCTTAGTTGGGGGTACCACTAGGCCTGCGATACGATCTTATTTACACGTGGCGCAAGAAGTCTGGGTATTAAAAGTTTGCTGCGAGCTAAAAAAGGTTGGGAAGCACTGCCATAGTATACCATAACCTCACATTTCAAAGCTATCTGAAATAAATAAATTTTGCGAAATCATGTTTGACCAACAAAGAGGCAGAAAAGTGCAGTCGAGGCAGACAAATGTCGGTAAGTTTATTTGTGAGTCTGTTTGTTTGTAATTAAGCACAAGGCTACAGAATGGGCTATCTGTGCTCTGCCCACCACGGGTATCGAAACCCGGTTTCTAGCGTTGTAAGTCCGCAGACACACCGCTGTGCCACTGGGGGGCCTTTTATGAGTTAATCAAAATTAAGATCATTCATGAAATGAATTCGTGGCGTATTCATAGAGTAATTATTGGTATAAATCAGTTAAATTAACAACTTCTAATATATAGAAAAACCGGTGCGTTTTGTTGACACTACGTTACAACAATGGCTTTTATGTCATGCTGCTTAGCAACAAAAGTATAACCTAATATTGCTGTTAGTCTATGTACTGAAAGTATAAAATCAAATGTATAGACAACAAAACTGGATTTCTTAATTTAGAGTCTCCGTTGATTAAAGATTTTTTTTTTATTTAAAAACGTTGGTGATATGATAGAAAATAGTTTAATTCAGAAACGATTTAAGTTTAAAACTGAATCGATATTTTTACTTTCATGATAAATCTTATGCACTTGGCTGTAGGCTAGGTGATCCACAACTATGTCTTTACTTTAGGCTTGCTATACTAACACCCACTACACTTATAAGGTTTCACGGCACACACACACACACACACACCCCTCACGTCTCCCTTGCACCTCCGTAACTAAAATCATAATAGGCAGACAGAAACCGAACTATTTTATCTGGATAAATGCGTTTTGGTTTTTATGACTTATCCTATTTCGAGAAATCAAGCGTGACGTGACGTGACACACGTTGGCTTTTATATAGTTTAGATACTAAAAATTTTGTTTAAAACAACTAATTCGACTTTAAATACCCCTTCACACATAGTTAGTTTATTGAGCGAGTAGTGAGAAGTAATATGGTTACGAGAAAAATCGTGTTAATGATAAGACTTAAACAAATATGATAAATATGACCTTTAAAGTAATTAACAGAAACTACTGTAATTAAACGAATGGCATAGTGCTACACTCTATAAGTAACTATTATAAAGCTTGCATTAACTATAGTAAAATTAAGGTTAACGGAGTCACTATTCTAAAGTTGTATATTATTACCTTATAAAACCATCATAAAAATATCAAGTAGTTTGAATATAAGGAAACAGGAAAAAATATTTACAGTAAATCATACGATGTAATAGTTATTAAACGTTTTATAATATCGATAAATGTTGATTTATTTAGGTTTATTTGAGCTACGACTTCCTTAGCATTACTTAGACGATTATGGTTATATATAAAGAAAGAAACTTTCTTTATGTATAAAACGTAGTGTTTTTAAGAACGTATTTGAATATTATCTGATGTATTCCTGCATAATATTGTGATTAATATTGAATCACAATTAATAAAATGTTATTTGTTTGTCGTTATGCGCAAAGCTACACAATGGGCTATCTGTAATGTGCCCACCAGGGGTATCGAAACTTGATTTTTGGCGTTATAAGCTCTCTGACTTACCGCTGAGCCACGAGGGGGGCAGTAAAATGCTGAATTTTGGTGAACTGTAACTAAAACAAGAATTTGGTAATCCCAAACAAAGAAACAAGTTTAAAATGTTGCTTAAAGCAGACATTGTATGAATTTGAAAAAAAAAAGACTACATAATAAAGTATTAAATTGTTTTTAAGCACAAAACTACACAATGGGCTATCTGTGTCCACCAGGGGTATCGAAACTCGGTTTTTAGGTTTATAAACCTTCAGGCTTACCACTGAGCAACTGGGGATGGGGGAGGTTAAAGTATTAGTGTCATATTGTGTTATTTATATAGACAGATACTAAATTGAAATAGTATAAAGCATATTTTGAGCATAAATTATTTTATGAAATTACAAATAATGAATGAAATAAAGACACTGAATCGTATTGCAAGTATAATTTAGACTTAACAGTAACAATTATATAGACTATTTAGAGAGATTGTGTTCTCGTAATTATATGTTAGGGTGTTTTAATGAGAACCTTTTGAAGCTATATACAAAGAAGGAACATATAATTTGGTAGAAGTACAGTAAAAACTAACGTCAGTTCGGAACCTTGTTATATTGATATTTGAATATTTTATTATATTTTTGTTGAATTATTTAGGAATAATATTTAATATAGTTTAGACTTTTATGTATGAAATACTCATGAACTTAAAAAGCTATAATGCTAAGAACGGGTTTCAATACCCGTGAAGGGTACAGCACATGATAGCCCATTGTGAACTTAAAATGGGAAAAATACATCTGTTACTGTTAGTTAATTATATTAATGATTATCGTTGACAAGTAGTAACCTAAGTATTAGTTAGTTACTGAAATAATTATTGACACAAATATGTTATTCTACAAACTATAAGAGCTTATAAAAAGTCAAAATACCGTATTTTTCGGAATATAAGACGCACCCTTATTTTGAAGACAAAGTTTTGGGGAAAAAAAGCTACAGCCG
>NW_013665840.1:249621-256871 GCF_000517525.1 Limulus polyphemus | reverse complement strand
CATTTCATTTTTCAAAAAATGTGAAGTCAGAGCTTTCAGGTATTGTGATGAATTAGTTCATTATGTTGTGGTTTTTCCTCTTAATATTCTACAAATATTCTTATTCTACAAATAAGAAACAGTAACACTTTATTTTTTCTTAGAATTACCTACCATAACCAAGGCACATTATTGAGAAATTCTTCAAGATCTTGTTTTTGTCATCTTATGCCTTTTAATAAAGATGGGAACATTGACAGGGAAATAGATTTGAACGAAGATGTTTCGTAAAGAGCGCGAACGGTAGTGTGATGTGAAATTACTCATGCTAGAAATTTTCATAAAAGTGACCCGAAAAACGGCGCTAACTCGGTAATCCGTGGCCCGATTTTAACTAAACTTGTTTTATTCTGTTTCTATTCTCATTTTATTACAAATATGACGCTATTGTGCGCCGTTTTTGCTGTATCTAATTACAGACAAGCAAACAAACAAACAATCTAAGAGTTTTAGTACTATATAGATAGTCACACACAAGTCAGGGTCCTTCAAATCTTATTACAAGCATTCGTTTTATCTTTAGTAACTCATACACTGAAATTGATATGTACTGTATACATGGAGACAAAATATGAAATTATAACTTGAGAAAATAAGGTAGACACTGTTTTTTCAGCCTTTTTGTTAACTTCTTTTAGAGTCCCTAGTTGTAGGCTTTGAAAATATAATCTTTGCATTTTGATTCAACTTGTTTTTATACTTTTTCACGATCCCTATTCTCTCTTTTTACTGATCTTGTTCCTTAAGTTTTATGTCCATTTATGGAGAATAAAATTAAGCTACATACGTGTATATGTGTTCGGTTGAATGTGACATGTTTTTCCAACAGTTTACTGCTGCATTGGCTTTTTTCCACCCAACTACCACACTGAACTTATTCAAAATCAATAAATATGGGTACAACAAAACACATGTACTGGTATGCAACAACAATAAACAAAATGTAAAGTTGTTCTCAAAGGACCCTCTTGAAGGCAAATATTCCTTCATCTAGATTTAATGACCAGTTTCCATCATTGTCACAATGTAATGTGACAAAAGACGAGCAGCAACAAAGCAATCTCACCAGAATGGAATAATGTTTCTTCTAAGATAATACAACACAGATTAATGCAATGTAAACAGACTCAGTAACATGCTTAATATGTTAGGTCTACATGACACATATGTATGTTCTTCAACAGCCTTCTGTGCACAAGTGTTTGCTGGAATAAGGCAGCACAAATAAAATGACATAATAGATGCAAGATAGACAACAGCAACACACTTAGCGTAAGTCGCCAATTATTGACAACATTTACAACCGCTATCTTAACACCAACTATTTAAAAAATAGCAATAGCTATATGAAATAGTGCAGTGGTAATAAATACTGAATACGCATTCATGATTTTTGCTAAGTATAAGAAACAATAGAAAGAATCACCATCGTCTGAGTAGGAAAATCTACTATGGTAATCGTCCACTGTTGAAAACTTGCTGAAATATAGTCGCGGAAATCCACGTAGAGACAGCAAACTCTGGTAATGATGGAAATTGCGAATTGATTAAAGATATGCAACAACAAAATCGGGAACCTTTCACGTAGCAGTTTTCAATTAATGCGCTAGAAAATACATGAGTTGTAGTTTCCAACTAATGTGCTAGGAAAACATCAGATTTTTTTATATCGGAAAGTGAAGGTACGACAAAATTAAGGATGGCGAATTAAGATTTAAAGTACTCTCTCAATTTTGTGCAAAATCCCTGTGCGATCCAACACTACAGTAGATATCACTTGCAATGATAATTTTATAGTGGAGTCATAATAGGGATTTATAGTTTGAGCAAACTGTCTGCAGTAGATCTCCAGACTTATTTGCTTACTTTTTGTCATCCCTATTTGTAGATTTTAAATTGTAATTTGTTAAAATTACCTTGTATGTTGGCTTTTTTAATGCACAGCAATGGGCAAATATATAATTAGAATAAGACAAAACCACTACTAAGCGCGTATAACATTTTTACCAGTAGAAAATCAGCCTTTTCATATAAAAACAAATATGTCTAAAATATCGCTTTAAATAAAGCTTCGTGTCTGTTAAAGTAATTATTTCCTGAGTCAAATGGCTTTGTGCCTGAAGTTTCTTGTAAACACGCGGTGAGTACAAAGGCAGCCGCTCAAAACAACATGGCATCTATTATGTACTTATAACCACGTAAATAAACTTTCAATGAAAAATAATCAACTTGTAAATAGGCCATAGATATTCGCAGCATTTCATATTTTGTATCTGTTTAGGTTTTGGTGCAAAATACCCAGCCGATTTTGCTGGTGGTTGTTGAACAGTAATATTAATATGAACAAATAGGCAAATTTTGATTTTGTCTAACAATCGTGAAATCACTTATGTTACTAATGTTTAAGTATTCTGAACTATTGAAAAGGAATGTTTGAGTATTTATTTAACAATAAGTCTGCTTTTTAAGGTGGTGTTTGCCCGAAAGCTCTATTAGGGTTTTGAGCAAGTTCCTGCGCGATCTCTATTATGGACCACTAACCTGGTACGTGATGACATCAAAAATTCCAAACAGTTTCTATAGTACAGCTATGACAGTTTCTAAATGGACATATCCTTTAACGATAGGAATTGTGCTGCCATCTGCTGCCATATATTAATATCACACATTTTCCCAAATAATAAATAAGGTTAGAGAGTATTTGCAGTAAAATATACATATGTATAAAGAGATAATTTCGATTGCACTTCTTAAGAAGATAAGTCAATAAATACTTTAGATGTCTCGATTTTAAGGTTCAACCATATTTAGTTCACACCATAACAGGTGTTGTAACACAACTCGCTTTGCCCCTTTTTGAATTAATTGCTTGTCTATTGTTAGCTGTTTGTGTTGAGGAAGGTGGAGAGGTACTACTTTCTCTGTCATTATTTCTTTTCTCTATATGTTTAATTAAGTGCGTACAGAAAATAAATTATCTACTTGTGTTATATTTCTTATTTTAAAATATTAGTTTTCATTCTTACTCACAGTCATTGTTGGGCAGTAACGTCGTTATTAGTAGAATTATGAATAACACGAATGGATTGAAATATTTAATTAAATTATCTCAAAATAAACCTTCATTTCGGTGCAATATTGAAATTAGCTTGAATTCTTCATAACCTCTGAATAGTGGGTGACCTAACGGTTCACGGGTGGTCTAGTATGTAATAAAAGAGAGAGGGAAAGAGCAATTTGTATTATACAAACACGGTGTGGGAAAGAATTAATAAAGGAAAGAAGGAATGTAATAATGAGAGGAGAGAAGGTATATATATATATATGACCTATATAACAGATATATAAATTACAGCCCAAGTTCATATAATTATCCCTTTTATGCCTGGGAGTCTTTCCTTAATCTTAATAAAATCGTCTGGTGTTAGCCAGAATAGAATACGGTCCATACACAACAAATGCATCCAAACAATGTATTATTACTCCTACTTGGATGTGTTTGTTGTTCTGGTTCACTTGGTTGGACGTCAGATCGTAATATTTCACTTTGTGGTTGGATTATTAGCCATGTTATTAAATGTCAATACGATTTTTTGCACTTATGTTGTAGGTTTAAATAATAGTGGTAGCTTCTTTTACAGACTGTTCTCCAACGAAGTATCAACCATTCCTCCTTACCAACTATATGGTGATGTTGCTGGTAGTGGTGGTGATGCAGTCATAGATGAAGATGATGACTCAGATAAAGACATTGCAGAAATTCATTCTCTAGCTGACATATTAGCTGTTGATGATGAGGTATCGTCTCGTTCGTGTATATGCATTTTGCCAGACCATCAGATGTATGCATCTCGTACATTGAATCTCATTGCTATTACTGATGTAGATAAAGCTATGAATAACGCTAGTATAAAAAAAAGATGTCTCAGTCAGTAATAGCAAAAGCTCAAACCCTATGGAATAAACAGAGCAGAAGCACTTTAGCTGCCGACACAATTGAGAAAGAAATAGGAGGATGCTCGGTTGTTCCTTGTCCAACTCGTTGGAATTCAATGTTTGATGCCCTAACTCACGTAGATATGTTAATAGCTGGCAGTGAGTCAAGTGACCACGTGCTAGACCAAGTTTTTGATCAACTGTGCCAATGCCGCTGAATCCAGCTGAGAAACTTTTTATTTCGAAATAGGTTCAAGTCATGAGACCAAAGCATTTATGGTACTACTGATACCTACATTGTATGTTTGTATAGTCAAATTGCACGATCTGAACAATAAACGGTTACAAATATAAAGCCTAGTTGAAGTATTAATTAAAAACATAGAAACTAGGTTTGATAACGTGTTCAACGATGACGATTCAGTTCTTTCCGCGTGTTTTCACCCTAGCTTCAAGCCAAGGGCGAATTTAAGCCTAAATGGTTAGTCAGCTAAAAAGAAAATGGGGCCCGGCGGGCTCTATTCATACTAATATTATACATCAAGCAGAAGTAAATAGGGACCCGGCCTAAAGAGGGGCCCGAATCCGCCCTTATTTCAAACTAATCAAAATAGCGTGACAGACACAGAAGATGGATGTGATTATTTCAGATGCCTGAAATAAATCTCTTGTAAAGTCTGTTCACATTATCAAACCTAGCCTTAAAATCAATATTCATTTCATTAAATCTAGCTATTCCGTCAAGTGGCATAGTTGAGAGGGTTTTTTCAGTTGGAAAAGATATGCTGAGGGCAAAAAGAGGAGGAATGTTTGATGCCAGCTTCTAAAGAGCTGTTTTCTTGAAATGTAACAGTGATATATTGACCTCCTAAAACAATCGTTTTAACACTGCAGTTATCACATGAAGTAATCTCTGTCAGATTATATCACACAAATTGATAACTTTGATTAGTTATTTCTTTTTGTCTTCTATTGTGTTAGTCATACATTGCTCTTACCTTGAATATTATAAAGGAAAAATTAAAATAGCTCCTTTAATTGTTGTTATAAAACCTCTCAATGTATAATGCATTTTTTGTCTTGAGTTCAATGCTTATAGTTCAATTCCGTATAGATATATATATAATATACGATGTACACAGTACATGTTTTATATACAGAATACAGTAACGAGTTACGAGTACTTGCTCATTATATTTTTAAATAAGTAATGTTTTATGTAACGACACTACTATTTTTAGCAGTTAACGGCCAAAGTAACGTGTCCAACATTGCCCACAGTAAGACATCGTATGTTGTTTGTTCCTATATTATAATACTGAAATAAAGAGGAAGCTATCCACATGAATTTATAAACTAAAGAAGTGGTTATTGTTAAATTAGAAGTTTTAACTTTTCCCTTGTGTATAAATTTTATTAAGCGATGTTTCATTTTACAAATTCGTCGGATAATAATTCATGATGATTTTGGTTCATCAGATAACTTTAAAACTCTCCTTGTCGAAACATCGTACATTTCCTTTCCGTTGTTGGTTGTCCTTTTCTAGAAAGTAACAGCAGTACTGTCACCTATCGAATATACTATAATAATATTCGCCTATCTCAATTTCAAAAAAAAAAAAAAAAATATGTGGGTGCCTTAAAACATAATCAGACGATATATATTTATATTTCTATACCTCAAGAAGCAATTTAAAAGCTGAAATGATCTGGATACCCAGCGATCACTGCCTGAGTACCTATAAATACAATTAAAAGGTGTGTTTAAAACAGAATGTCGTTTACTTTATTTTTTAGATATAGAGATCAAATTTCACTACATAATTTAACAAACATGGTTGGTCACCAATTTAATTTTTACAACTTTATAACGGATCCACCACGAGATGGCTGCAGGCATGCATGAGAACACATTCAAATTTAAAGGTCAGCATAAATCGAGTGTACTGCAGCATGCTTCAGGTTGGTGTCGTCAATTCAAATTATTTAAAGATCTTAACTAATACCAATGGCAAACAAAGTTTACTCATCCACAAGCGGAGGCTTAAATTAATATGCATGTATTTTTTGTGTAGTATTGAACACAAAGTTTCTCATAACTAAGACTGACATCCTGATGATTTGTGTGGCTAACTAAGCAACTAAAACTAAATTACACGAAATTATTCGACATGTGTCAACGTGTGTTTAAACTTTAGAAACTAAATATTTTCCTCAGCTTGCCAGTACAACTTCTTGATAACGATTAAGAAAGCGGAAATGTTAATATCATCGAGATTTTCCTTTAGCTTTATAAAATAAATGGGTTCTCCGACTTTAAAGAAAATATCTTTAGAATGATTCCACAGGCCTGCGATGGTTTTATTGTCCTAAAAGTTTTACATGTCCTACAGTAATTCCTGTACGCTAAATCAGAAAATAATTTCTATTATTCCCCATCACGTATAGATTTTTCACAAAACATCATATGTACTTTTACATAAGTGAATCATTTTCATTGAAATTGGGTCACATTTTGTTATGCTTAAAATGTTGACAACCACTGGCTATAGATGTCTCACGACCAATCGCTACGTGTCTTATTGATCGTTCTAAAACCCATGAGAAAAACACCGCTAGTCTATAAAGGGTTAACAGGCCCCATGACGTGTCATTTCTGGTTAGTATTTGTTTGTGCATGCACTTTGACATTATATTTTTCGGAGAGAATTTCAATATTATTTATCCATTGCTGTGGCAACAAGAAGTTGTGTAAATGACTCAAACATATTTCGTTCTATTTGTGGTAAATTTGTTGTAAAGAAACAAAGACGAAACAGTACAGAATGTGTAAAAAAAAGCATATTAAGCGTATTTTGGAATAAAACATGGGGACCAAGACAAATCATAGGCTCCGCACAAAGTTTGTACCATTTGTGTGGAAGAGTTGAGACAATGGACTAAAGGTAAGAAAAAGTCTTTGCCTTTTGGAATTCCAATGGTCTGGCGTGAGCCTAGAAACCATGGGGATTATTGTTATTTTTGCTCATGTAACGGTGAAGCTACAACACTCGAAATAAAAAGAAAATTTCTTATCTGAACTTTCAATCTGCTATAAGACCTGTTGCTCATGGACCAGATGTACCTGTACCTACTACACTGGAGGCTCTTGATACAATTTCAACTGATTCTGAATTTGATGTTAATAGAAATAATGATAGGGATTGTTTTCAACCTGAAACGTCTAGTAAACCACAACTTTTCATACAAGGTGAACTTAATGATTTGGCGAGAGA
>NW_013665840.1:247872-249122 GCF_000517525.1 Limulus polyphemus | reverse complement strand
AACATGGTTGGCTATTTTGTAGAGACTTAAAAAGAGACTTTATGTGGTTGTTGGGTCAAGAATCCAGTTATAGAAAGTTTCCATATTTTTTGTGTGCATGGGATAGCAAAGCATGAAATCAGCGCTGGATAAAGAAGCAATGGGCATGCAGAGTGAACCTGATCGAAAAACATTAAATGTGAAAGTTTAGTTGACACAAAGAAAGTCCTATTACCTCCACGTCACATAAAACTGGGCTTGATGAAACAGTTTGTAAAGGCCTTAGACAAAGATGGCGACTGTTTCAAGTATCTATTTGGGCAACTTCCAGTTCTTTCAAAAGCGAAACTTAAAGAACGGATTTTTGTTGGGCTTCAGATTAGGAAATTGACTTCGGATGAACATTCCGAAAAAAACAATGAGGAAAGTTGAAAAAGAAGCGTGAAATGCCTTTAAAAATGTTACTGACAAATTTTTAGGAAACAACAAGGACCCAACATACGAAAATATTGTCAATAACATGCTAGATAAATTCAAAGAGTTTGGTTGTAATATGAGCTTGAAAGTTCATTTCTTACACTCACCTATTGACTATTTCCCTGAAAATCTCGGTGCCGTCAGCAGCATCAAGGCATCAGGGAAATGGAGAGAGGTATCAGGGTATCAGGCTGATTACTGCTGGTCATTGAAACGAGATACTCTAGACACAATACTTCTGGATACCATTTTCTTCCTGCCACGTTTGGGTGTTTTTAGCAGTGTGACACGGCGCTCCATCTTCCTGGAACAACGTTATGTTTTTGTCCACGAAACCCGAGGAATAAAGTGGTAAAAGTCCTTCCTCCAATATTTCGACGTATTTCGCAAAATTTATGTTGCCAACGCACTCCACTAAGCTCGATCTCCCACCAACCCAAACAGCTTCCCAAACCATCACGCTGAACCCACCATGCTTCACAGTTGGCTGCAATCTGTTGAGCCAAAACTCTTGGTGAGGCATTCTCCAGATCCATATCCTTCCACTATCCGAAAATTGAGTGAATCTTGATTCGTCTGAGAACAATACGGTCTTCCAAAAGTCCAGAGGCTTGGTCATCATATCACTTGCCCATTTCTTTCGTCTGACTATGTTGACAGGTCTTAATAAGGACTTCCGTCTAGCTGCTCTGCAACGATAACCCAATCTGTGGAGAATCCGTTGAACAGACTTCGGGCTCATCCCACCAACTTTGGCCACTTCTGCAGTCGTTAATCTGGGATCCATTTCGATG
>NW_013665840.1:233340-246924 GCF_000517525.1 Limulus polyphemus | reverse complement strand
CAGTTAAATGACGAAAATTTAGGTGTCTATTTACTTGTGACCACTCAGTGTATTCACTTATCTCATAGTGTTCTAGATATTGTAGTTATAGTGATCAATTTGCCAGTCGTTAACGCTCTAGCATCATCAGCTATCAGTATGCATTTTTTTTCAATAAGTCAAATTCAAAATTGAAAGGATCACATAAATTTTTGAAAGATAATTTCTGATCCAAAACTATACCAGACAGTTCGGAAAGTAAGGATCGCAGATACCCTTCAGCTTTTAAATGTTTTTAAACATGTAGCAGTCATCTCCCGTCATACAAAATGTTGATGTTCTAAGAAGTACACGTACTAATATCAGCTGTTCTAACTTTTCAAGCTCCCCCCAGTGACACAGCTGTATGTCTGTGGACTTACGACGCTAGAAACCGGGTTTCAACACCCGTGGTGGGCAGAGCACGGATAGCCCATTGTGTAGCTTTGTGCTTAACTACAAACAAACTAACTTTTCAAACATAGTGAATTTCAATACATGAATTAATATGCATGTCAATCGTATATGCTGGAGAAATATTTATATTAATGTATGTGTGAAACACAAAAATGTATGTTGTGGAACTCTGCATTTTGTCACCAAGTAGCTCAGAAAATAAGAGTTGAAACTTTCTTTTGGCATTTAATCTACTGAACGACCCGCCATTGTAACTTTTGAAAAGAGCTGATCTCTGATTCCCAGCATCGAGACTAGGAATTGACATTGGCCTTGCTGTTGTGCAACTGTGTTGATTACTCATCCACGTAATGTCTTCTCTTATAAACATTTTTAAACAGCCAGGGAAGGTTGGAGATTGTCTTCAATTTCTCTCGGTTCGAGTGGTTCACACTCTGCCTCCTGATTAAGCCAGGGCTCCAGAGGCTCATTGTGTTTCTGATTATCAACGTGTTCGGTGTGCTTTCACGTGCCACGGTAATGTTGGATCTCGTAGTTTGACGGATTAATTCGCCATAAAACAAGACAGGGGCCGATCTTGCCAGATTTGAATGATTATTACGCTGCTGGAGTATCCCAGAAATATACCCAATCTTATTGTTCAAACTGTAATTTTTCACTAAACATACCCAATCTTATTGTTCAAACTGTAATTTTTCACTAAACATACCCAATCTTATTGTTCAAACTGTAATTTTTCACTAAACATACCCAATCTTATTGTTCAAACTGTAATTTTTCACCATTTCAACATTCCATTTATTGTATTTTGCCACTTTTCCAAGCCGTTGACTTGGAACTAACATGGATATCATTCATTATGGACATTCTGCGAATTCTACAGTTGGTGGAGGACATATATCAAATCTACTGGGAGCATAATTTCATGTCCAAACATTAGCATGTTTTGAGATCAGTCAGCAGATTTTTGCACAGTGCACCATCATTATGTATATAGCAGGTGCTCATCCCAGTAACTGTTTGAGCTAACGTATTAGCCCAGTTTATAAAGTAATCTATTACCACCAGGATTTATCAATTACCATGACCAGTTTTTTGAACTAAATAAAAAGTACAATATTCATACCATTGTTCTAAATCCTTGCAAGAATGTCACCAATAAAATCATCTCCATATTTTGGTTGTTGTTGTTGTTGTACGAGGTACTCCCTAATGTCTTGCGATGTATGTCCTATGTAGAGTTTAGAGAATTTTGACTCTTAAAGCTCTCAGAACCACTACCTGCATCAGGGGTTTCAGTACCAAGCTTGTATGGTACCAATATAAAAACAATAGCATTCCTTTTCATATCTCTATTTGATCAAACAATTGCCAGGGATTACGAACTACAGTAATATGTTCAAAAACTAGTAAAGGCCACGTTTATCTTTGCTGCATCATAAGTCCAGATGTTTCAATTTTTCTTGTTGTAGCTTTTTCTTTGTGGTCAAATCCGGGACTCACTCATTCTACAGACAGAGAAATGCTCATCTGCTGACAAGAAAGCCCATCTGTATTTCCATGTTTTTCTCCTTCTTAGTGCTATATACAATAAAATTGTACTCTTGCAACTTTGTGACCCAGTGTGCAATCATTCCTCACAATTCTCTAAGCTTCGTCAGCCATTTTAATGACTTGTGATCTACCTAAATAGTAAATTCACGGCCCTACAAATAGTTACATAAGTGCTTTATAAACATTACTAATACACGTAACTCCTTCTTTGCAATGCAATAACTGTAACATGTTTCACCCCACCTTGTAGATATTACAGCACTGCTAAAATTTCACTGTTGCTGAAATCTTTATTCAGGATGAATAAAACATTTCCCTGAGGATAAGCTAATACCAGCTAATTAACCAAGGCACATTTTAGCAACTGGAATAATTCGGTAAAGTCTTCAGTTCATCTTAAATGGGATTAAACTTTAGTTAATTCCAATAGTGGTGCTGTTCTTATTAAAAAGTTAGCCACAAAACATCTATAATATGAAACATTCCCTACTTACTATATGCCTGAAAGAACGTTTCCTTTACTTCAATACGATGTTAGATTTTCAACTACGGCCTTAAACACGCAACAAAATATCAGAATATTGTTAACATAAATCAGACATTGTTCCTACTACAAACTACTTAAATGCGAGTTCAATCGGCCACTCTAAAATAGCTTGTGCATTTTAAAGGTGAAATGGCATGAAGCAAGATTCATGTAAATCTTTTTGTGCAATGAAAGCATTATTAGCTATGTTTTCTTCATCTATCTCGACTGGCCAGTAGCCAGAGCTGAGATCTAGAAAATTAAACCGGTGGAATTCTTCGAACACATCAAGACATTCGTCTTTGTACAGTAACGGAAATTAGTGTTATGATGTTCATCCACTTGAAGCCCACACAAAACTTCGGAGTAACTCCTTTTCTTTATAGATAACTACTGGTGAAAACCAAGCACTTTGTGGAAGTTGAATAATCTCATCCTTCAGCATCCAATCAATCTCAGCATTAGCTATATCACTGGTGCTCCAAGGAAGCCTAAGTGGTGGTTGTTTTATGGAAGTGCGTCTCCGCTAACCGTTTGATGCTGAGTAAGGTTCGTTCTTCTGAAATGACCGTTTCCGTCATTAGTCTCCGGAGTTCTCGCTGCTGGTCTGTACTCAGATTACTTACACAATCTTCGAACTCCTGTAGTTATTCTTCGGTGTGGTGGGGCAGAATTAACATTACCTTAATTACTAATATCAGTTGCTTCTTCTTCATGCACCACATCTACTATCACCACAGCCAGTACCCTAATGTTTTTCTTCCATAGTTACAAACCGTATACAGAATATATCTTGCTTTCAGAGATATAACTGTTTGAAGAAGTGCTTCTACCGCAACATTAGCTGGTGAGGCTACCTGAAATGGTGTTTCCAGTTCATCGTGAAACAATACTTATACATTAGATGGAATTGTAATGGCTTCGGTTACATATATTTGTGCAGTCTGCAGAGCAGCTGTTCATCTAATACACAGATTAGATAAGCAGGTAACACCCGTAAGCAATCAAACCCTAAAGTGCCAATGTTCGTTATGATCTACTGTAGATCTCTCGCACGTTTAGTGATAATGTTGACAGTGATGCAGGGATTAGCTTCCCCATTTAGTGTTGGCTGACCACCATTTACTAGGATAACATCTGTACTTACTGTTTGGAGTATTGATTTACATGACAGTGACTGATATACTAGAGATCAACAAGGGTTTAATATACGGTCACTATAAAACAAGTTTAGAGGATCCAGTAACTGATAACAGAAATATATTTCAAAAACTATAATAATAACACACAATCATATTCGTGCATAATGTGTTACATTAAAACATATTGCTTGTCTAGTTTACTGTATTAAATGAGGTTTTCATTTCTTTATCTTTGTGTTATTACGTATTCTATCTAAGTCTAAAAAGTGTTCGGCAGAATTTGTAGTACATGTAACAGTCAGGTGAGGATAAGCAAATCTAATCCCCTTACTTACATGAACACAGTTTATTTACAGGACGCAAGACCCAAAACACTTAGACAAGAACTATATTTAACGTATTTTCCTTAAGAGCAGTTCGAGCAATCAATTCTACTACTCCTATCTGCCTTCTTTCGTATTTAGCTACCTTATACAAGACACAAATCTGACTGAAAATTAAGGAACGAGAAAGCTATCACGATTTAATTTAACTCCCTGGTTTATCAGACCTTTCCCAGATAACCATCACCATCGGCCCATCTTTTGCTCCCTTTACTTTGCATTTTCAGAGAATTTGCTAGCAATGGGCTGATGTTGGCCGGAATTTCTGATCGTAACTCAATTATAATATCTGTATGGGTGATGCATTTAGTTTTAATATATTACTACTTTTTTCATTTTGTTTTATTTATATATTTTTATTTATTATTCTATTTTATATTTTAATTAATTACTTTATTTACTTTCTTTCATTTAATTTGTATTCTATTTTGTATTTTTTCTTTTTTGTATAGCCCATTTTACTCGTGTACAAAGAGAACGTTGTGAATATTATAAAGAGGTAAATATTTAATTCAGTGAGAGATGATTTTGACGTCCAGCTAGACAGTGAGTTAATATATTCAGTCCTTTCAGATATCTCTTTGTAAACTTATCGAATATGATACATATTATTTATATACAATAACATTTTGATTTATGACATAGGAATTTTTTATTGGTTTCTACGGCCTACGAGCAAATAGTAAGTTAATTATTGCTGATAGGTCGTTAGGTGAACTACAATATACAAGTTATGATAATTTGTGACTTTTAGTTTGAAAAAATAAAATCAGTACTACCTACAGACGTGGTACATATGTATTTTGAAACATTTCAAGTTCTAGTTCCAAATAAAATGTGCTAACAAACTTCTATAATGAGTTCACGAACTTCAGCTGTAATTTAGATGATGAAGGTGTTCTCCACTTCTACTCTTCTGTAAGTAGGCAAAACCTTTTCACAGCAGTTGTACGATAACAACGATGTAGCCAACGATAACCCCTGTAACCTTGGGAGAATACGAGGAATATTGAATTTGTTATTCATAAAAATAAACAAAAAAATAATTCAGAAAAATGATTAATCAATGATTTCAGTCGCCAAACGAAGAGAAAGGAAAAAATATTGATTTTAGTTATTTCTTTCTGGTGTTAATTTTGAAAATTGCGTTTTATCAGCATTTCAGTGGACTATTTTATAACTAGTAAGCAAAGAAAGAAATATTTAATAATACTTGCGAGAAACTCTAATAATAAATAGAAAAGGAAGTATTTTTCAAATATCAAATAATTAAAGAAAATCAGAAGCTGAAGGTAAGCAAAATTAGCTAGAGTGATGTTTTACCCATTTCTATCAAGATAGATAAATAGAATATACAATTTAAAGCAGTTTAAAAGGAACAAACATTCAATACGGTCTGGAAAATTATACTTAAGTGCAACTCGAAAAATCAATATATCACAAGCTATATATGCATATACACGTGACGCATTTTGTACGTGCTGTTAACACTTGAAATACAGCATCCCCCATTTCATCTTCCGTGACCACTTGCTGTTTAGGTTATTGTTTTTATATAAATGCGTGACAAGAGCTATTGTCTACTAGTAGAGGGCACGACTGTCAATATCGTTCAATTATTGGTGATTTTGGAGTATGTAATTCTCTAAATAACTGGTCCTTACGCTAAACAACTCTCGACAACACCGGGTTTAGTAAAGAACAAACTTAGTAAGTTTGGCTTAAGGTCGAAAAGATATATTGGCAGCAACAACACAGGACGTCTATATTCAATGGATTCTATCTTGAAATCCAGAGACAAACGATGGACTCTCCGCTACTCTATGGATATTACCATTTCGGTAATGGTTCAGCTACGGTACACATCTCATACTTCCTAGGGACAGACTTACTATTCAACGATATAGTGCGTGGTATATAAGTTTCACGAGTACATTTAAGCCAGATTGATGCGAATTAATTCCCTTTTGATTTGTTTTTTTCTGCCAGGATTCTGATGGACAACATTAAACAAGAAATCATAGAAGTCACTGAACTGACCATCAAGGAGTCCTGGCACAAATTCCATAAACCACTTCTACTCGTCAATACCACTCAACGTCGGAGGTTTTGGTGTTTCATTAAATGAGGAATGGGGTAGGAACTATCATGGCATCTTCCGACTAGTGATCAGAAGTGTGCCCCGTAAATGTAAAGGAGGATAAACTCGTTACTATCTCTTTTAGGTAGTCAGGTTCTTAATAAATGTTGGCTTAGCAAGATTTTAAATCTGATACTTATATTCCAAGAATCAAAACTGCAATACGTATTACGAGTGAAAAACTGATTTGTGAAATTCATATTCAGTGAATAAATGAGATTTCTAAATAATCCTCTAATTTCGATGAGTTTGATGAGTTATAGTGGATGGCGTGCCAGGCAGAAAATTGGAAGGTCAAAAGTTTGAGCCATGATATGTCAGTGAACTAACTCCACAGTTTTAGCTGTTACGGCGATATAACTGTAACAGTCAATTTAGCTATTAAGTAAGAGTCGTTGCATAGTATAATCGGGTGCTTTTTAATGGTTGTTCCCCTTGGCAACAGCTCTAAATTACAGTTAGCTATGTATGAAACTTTAGAGAATCCTGGTCTGCCTAGTAAGTCCATATGTCACATGAGGAGCAGTCCAGGATAAAAACAACAAATACATTAATAAGCTTGTTGTTCACTTAGATAAAGTAAATTTTCACTTACCATGATGAAGGTAGCTCTGTTAAATTACAGTGATGAATCATTATCTGTTAACATTGGTGTTAATTTACTATGATGCAGAGCCATCTGTTGACTTATTGTGACTAAAAGTCTTCTTCTAACTTCCATGTTAATTTACTGTAATTTCTCTGTTAACTTTGTGATTAACATACTACGATCAAAAGTCTTCTTCTAACTTCCATGTTAGTTTACTGTAATGAAGTGTTCTCTGTTAATTTTGTGATTAACTTACTACGATCAAAAGTCTTCTTCTAACTTCCATGTTAATATAGTGTAATGAAGTGTTCTCTGTTAATTTTGTAATTAACATACTACGATCAAAAGCCCTCTGTTAACTCCATGTTAACTGACTATAACGAAGACACCTTTAGTAATTTCATGTTAATTTACCGTGAGGAAGGACCGTCTACTAACTTTATCATAACTTACTTTGATCGAAAGTCATCTTAATTTCGATTTTAGCTTAACTGTGATGAAGAGTCCTCTGTTAATTTCCGTCTTAACTTACTGTGATGAAGTGTTCTCGGTTAGCTTAGATGTCCACTTACTGTGGTGAAGAGCCCTCTGTTAATACCAGTGTTAACTTACCATCATAAGGTGTTTTTTTTTTCTTCACTATGATGAAAAGGCTTCTTTTAAAACTTACACCTTGTTAACCTACAGTGATGAAAAGCCCTCTGTTAACTCCATATTAGCGTACCGTTATGAAGGGCCGTCTCTTAATTTCATGTTAACTTACTGAAATGAACGACTCTTTGTTAACTTCATGTCAACTTATCTCTGTTAAATTCATGTTAACTTAAAGTGATGAAGATTCGTCTCTTAACCTTGTGTTAACCTTCCGTGATGGAGATTCCCGATAATTTACCCTGATTAAGATTCCTCTGTTAATTTTCTGTTAACTTACCGTGAAGAGCTCTCTATTAACTTCGATGTTAATTGCATGACCAAGAACCCTCTTGCTAATAACTCATTCTGAACACAAGTCTTCGTGTAATATCGATGTGAAAATACGATGACGAAGAATCCTGTATTAACTTACTGTAGTAAAGTTTTTTCTGTTAACTTATATTTTAACTAAATGTGATGAATAACCATTATTTAACCCTCAAGTTAGCTTACCGTCATAAGGTGTTCTCTCTTAACTTACTATCGTAGATAGCCGTATTTTATCGTACTGTGATTAAAAGTTCTCTGTTAGATATCTTTTTAACTTACAGTGACAAAAATTTCTAAGCTAAATTCATGTTAACTTATTGTGATTAAATGTTGTATGTTAGCTTCATGTTAACATGTATGAAGAAAGGCCCTCTGTTAACATCATGTTAATTTTCCGTTATGTTTGTTTGTGTTTTTGAATTTCGCGCAAAGCTACACGAGGGCTATCTGCGCTAGCCGTCCCTAATTTAGCAGTGTAAGACTAGAGGGAAGGCAACTAGTCATCACCACCCACCGCCAACTCTTGGGCTACTCTTTAACCAACGAATAGTGGGATTGACCGTCACTTTATAACGCCCTCACGGCTGAAAGGGCGATCATGTTTGGTGTGACGGGGATTCGAACCCGCGACCCTCAGATTGCGAGTCGAGTGCCTTAATCACCTGGCCATGCCGAGCCTTTCCGTTCTAAAGAGCCCTTTGTTAACTTTCATGTAACTCTCTGTAATAAAGTGTTCAGAGCCATAGATTAAGTTATGTTAACTTAGCGTGATGAAGAATCTCCTGTTAACTTCATTTTAGGTTATCGTGATGAAGTGTTCTCAGTTAATTTCATGTTAACTTAATGTGATGAATAGCCCACTTGTGACTTATCGTGAAGAAACTCTGTTAATTTCAGTGTTAACTTACTGTGATTTAGAGCCCTTTGTTAAACCCATTGTTAACATACTGTCATAAAGGTGTTCTGTTAAATTAAATTTTAATTTACTATGACGAAGAATTTTCTATTAACTTCATGTTAACTTATCGTGAAGTGTTCTATGTTAATTCTATCTTGCCATGATGAAAAGCCCTCTGTTAACTTCACGTTAATTTATCGCGATGAAGTATTCCATGTTAACTTTATCTTGCCATGATGAAGAGCCCTCTGTTAATTTCACGTTAACTTATCATGATGAAGTGTTCTATGCTAACTTTATATTGCCATGATGAAGAGCCTTCTGTCAGCTTCATGTTAACTTATCGTGATGAAGTGTTCTATGTTAACTTTATATTCACTTATCGTGATGAAGTGTTCTATGTTAACTTGATCTTGCCATGATGAAGAGCCCTCTGTTAACTTCACGTTAACTTATCATGATGAAGAACGCTCTGTGAAGCTTATGTTAACTTAACGTGATGAAGATCCTTTTGTTAACTTCACGCTAAATTTCTATGATGATGTGTTCCCCGTTAACTTCTTGTTAAGTTATTGTGATCAAAAGTCCTCTATTCACTTCGATGATGAAAAATTCTCCGTTTAGCTCATGCTAACCTACCTTAATGAATTGTTCTCTGTTAACTTCTTGTTAACCTACCGTAATGATGAACTCTCTGATAATTTCCTGTCAACTCACTTTTATGAAGGACGCTCTGTTAATTTCAAGTAAACTGGACAAAATGAATAATTCTATGTTAATTTCATGTTAGCTTATCATGATGAAAGGTCCTTTGACAACTTCATGTTAACTTACTCTGAATATGTGTTCTCTGTTAATTTCGATGTTATCTGTGTTGAAGAGTCCTCTGTTAACCACATGTTAACTTACTGTCATAAAGTGTTCTCTGTTAACTTACCGTGACGAAAAGTCCTCTGTTAACTTCCATGTACTGAGAATCGGATAGCAATGACTTGTTTTCTCCTTCGAACTTGGCCAAGAACATCTGGAGCTACATAATGACAAAGTTTTTTGAACTAATGAGGTTAGCGTGTTCATTTTAATATAGTGCTAAACATCTTTGAACTAATACGATTCGTGTATTCATGTTGAAGTTTATCTACTTAGCTAACTCATTGCATTAAGGAAAGGTTATTTATATCCATTATGGAAAGTATTTGTCAACAGTTATATCTAGTGTTTTAATCAAATTGGTAAACAATGTCGTGTAATTTTTATAGGGATGTTTTAGTCCGTTTTTCAAACTGGCCTTATAAAGACTTTCATTTCTTACAGTTAAATCGGTACACAAATCACTGTAATTCTTAACACAATAAATTTGTAAATTTTAAATCAGAGCTTATGGTATTAGAAGTGGTACTGGACAAAATATATAAATACGATTACAAATAAAAAAAGAGAGATATATTAGAGATAATTCTAACCTAAATTCCAAGCTCTATACTTAATATTTTAGACTATACATTCCATGAAGATTACACTAGTTATTTTGGAAGATATCATTATTTGTTTGTTGTTAAGCACAAAGCTACACAATCGGCTATCTATGGTGTGCACACCACGGGTATCGGAACCTGGTTTTTCTCCATTATCAACCTTCAGGCTTATCGCTGAGCCAGGGAGATAGTGAAGGCTTCGACTGATGGTTTGGAAAAAGAAAATACTTAATTACTTTATTGATAAGTAAGTATATGTTTGATGTATTTTCGGTGATTAGAAACTTGTTTTGGATGGTTAGATATCAAAAAGTTAAATAAATATTTATTCCGAATTTTTTTTTTCGTTCTAAGAATACTAGCGATTCCTCTTACCCCCCTTTGATCCTGTTTTGATTCATCTCGCAATACTTACTTGTACAATAGCATCCTCAGAAAAATCGCCCAATGGAGCATCATGAATGATTTTGAACGTTTCACTGGCCTGAGAAGAAACAAAAAAGAGAGCTTCAGTTGCATTGATGTTCTATATAAGTAAATACCGAACAAAATGATCAAATAATATATATTTCTACAGTATTTAAATTTATTTTCGTTAAAACAGGTAACTTTAATTTATGTGAAGTTAAATCTTTTATGTTTAAAGCAAAACGGAGTCATTTTAAAATTTATATCAATAACGAATGTTACAGACGTAATATGAACCTGCTTTAAATATTCCAGCAACTTTGCTTAAATGAATTTAAAATTGCAGCCAAAATATTCTGGTAATGAAACTAAATAATATCCCAGATATTGAGTTTGATTCATCAACCAGCAATGTGAGTACACTAAGCGAAAAATGAAATTTTATCCTAATACGGGGCATACTGCACATAAGAAACAAATATTAAGGTTTCAGTCTGTTTATTCAAGACCTTACTCAATTATTTATACAGTTATCTCATTGCTTATTTATTCAGCGGACGACACTGTAAAAATCTAGTTTATATACGCACTTCGTCATTCATTCCTCCTACAATAAAGTACATTAGGCCCACTCTGAAACACCACTCAACTATTTACACATTTACCTTATTGTTTACTTATATATTCAGCGGATGAAACCGCAAAAATCCAGTTTACTTACGAACCTCGTCATTCATTCCTCCTACAGAAAAGCACATTAGGCTCACTCTGATGACCAACACGACACACCACACTGCAAGAGCCGGTTCCGACAGAGCCACACTTCCATAGATGACAAAGCAGGACGTAAAAGTGCTTAGAATGATGTCGAACATGAGCGCAGGAGAAACCAGCTTATTCATTAGTTCAACCATCTGGTCCAGTCGAAAATGTAGTAGACGTAGGTGTTCCAACTTAGTTGGTAAGTAAAGGACGAGGTCTTTATCCCTTAGGGTTTGCTTCAATAGGGCATTGATGTTGTTGTAAAAAAATCGCAGAGTCGTTGAGAAGAAAACCATATGAGCAGTAATGGTGACATATTGGGCAGAAATGAGGAAGCGCCACACACAATCCTCGACTAGAATTAAAAGGAGCTTGAAGTTGATGGTTGTGATTCGAGAACTTATTAACACCATTTGGTAGTCGGAACCAAGACAGTGGCCAGCCGCTGCCAATGCTAGTACTAGACTAGCCAAAACAAAGCATGTAGCTATCCACTGGAGTTTCTTAGCTTTAGCCTGTGTAAGGCTGACGATATTTTCTACAGCTTTGCACTCCTGTAGGAGTTTGTCCAATTCAGCCCTACGAACCAGCAAAGTAACATAAGTAACGCTGCATGACAAGGCTCCTGTCAAGTAGACTAAAACACGTATGATATCCTTTACCCCATGGTCAGTTGATAGCCATGACCAAATCATGAAGCTCCTTAGAATGGTCAGTACCATGGTTGTCACTGGGACAATGTGAAACGTCAGGATGCTCGTTATCCAGTGATCAGCTGGTGTTAATAACCGCGCGTTTTTTAAAGGACAAGCCCCCATCCATTTCAACCACAAAGACATAAACTTGAAACTTTCTAACACCATGTGACTCTCTTTCTGCTCTCGTCGAATTTGCCTCATAACTGCTGTTTCTCGTCAGAACGAAATCAGTCACGTTGCTAAAAGCCCGTTTTACCCGTGTGTAAATGAACAATTCCAATTGAAACTGCTAGCTTACTAATTAAAGTTGTTCCTTTCCGAATGAGTGCAGCAACTGTCTGAGCAAAGCCTAGATGTAAATTAATACTAAGCCTTGCTTCATCATTATGATATCAGAACAGCCAATCAGCACGTTAACTTAATCCTAATCAATATGAAACACTAATACAACACCATTGACGTTTTAATGATAATTACATAAAAACAAGAGTATAAGGACTACAGTTCTATTGAACGTCGGCTGGTACCAAAACTAACTGGTACTTGTACGTTATTGTCAGAAAAAAAAATCCTTTTGGAATAAAAGAATAATTATCCACTAAGCGTGGACTGTAATGAAATACGAAGTTGAAAGATATCATAAACAGAGACGATATGCTATATGATTAACCAAAGGTAAATAGTTAAATAATATACACACAGTAAAACATCCAGCATATTGTTACACAACATCATGACTCAAACACAGGAGACAGAACAACGTTGTACCCGACCTCTTTTTTGTTTACTCCATCCATTTAAGTCTCTAGAAGTTTCTCTCATCTCTCTATTTTCTCTGTCTGTTTCGTTCTTTGAAGTTTGTGTTTATATTTCTTTATCTATTTACCTACATGCACATTTGTTTTGTCTATCTATCTATATACCTGTTTTATATCATTACATGTGTGTTCATTTTTTCCATCTATCTAAATACTTATATTTTACCTACCTACATATCTGTCTGTGTTTTGTCTATCTATCTACACACCCGTGTTTTATCTACTGACTTACATGTCTATGTATCATTATACCTAAACTTTATATACTTCCAGGTCTGTTTGTTGCTTATCTCTCTATCATTATATCTTTCTTTTATATACTTACCTGTTTGCTTGCGTTTTGTTTCCTTATCTATATATCTGTTTTATCTAGTTACATACATGTCTGTATTTTGTCTATCTATCTATCTCTTATATCTAGTTATTCACACGTCTCTTTGTATCTTATATTTCTATATACTTGTATTATCTAGTTACTTACATGTCTCTTTGTGTCTTGTATATCTATATACCTGTATTATCTAGTTACTTACATGTCTCTTTGTGTTTTGCCTATCTATATACTTGTATTATCTAGTTACTTACATGTATCTTTGTGTTTTGTATATCTATATATTTGTTTTATCTAGTTACTTACATATCTGTTTCTGTTTTGTCTATCTATCTATATATTTGTATTATCTAGTTACTTACATGTCTGTTTTTGTCTTGTATATCTATATACTTGTATTATCTAGTTACTTACATGTCTCTTTGTGTCTTGTATTTCTATATACTTGTATTATCTAGTTAC
>NW_013665840.1:223791-232472 GCF_000517525.1 Limulus polyphemus | reverse complement strand
TATCTATATACTTGTATTATCTAGTTACTTACATGTCTCTTTGTGTCTTGTATATCTATATATTTGTATTATCTAGTTACTTACATGTCCGTATTTTCTGTCTATCTATATACCTGTTTGATCAAGTTACTTACATCTCTGTTGGTGTGTTGTCTATCTATGTATATAGTTGTATTATCTACTTACATGTCTTTTTATGTTTTGTCTATCTACCTATATACCCGTTTTATCTAGTTACTTACATATCTGTTTCTGTTTTGTCTATCTATCTATATACTTGTATTATCTAGGTACTTACATGTCTCTTTGTGTCTTGTATTTCTATATACCTGTATTATCTAGTTACTTACATGTCTGTTTTTGTCTTGTATATCTATATACTTGTATTACCTAGTTACTTATATGTTTGTGTTTTGTCTGTCTATACCTGTTTTATCTAGTTACTTACATGTTTGTGTTTTGTCTGTCTATATCTGTTTTATTTAGTTATTTACATGTCTCTTTATGTTTTGTCTATCTATCTATATACCTGTATTATCTAGTTACTTACATATCTGTGTTTTGTCTATCTTTCTATGTAGTTGTATTATCTAGTTACTTACATGTCCATATTTATTTTATCTATCTACATACCTGTATTAACTAGTTACATACATGTCTGTCTGTGTTTTTTATATCTACATACTTGTATTATCTAGTTACTTACTTATCTGTGTTTTCCATTCTTATTTATCGTTTTATTTAATGATCACATTTACCCTCTGATGTTATTCAACTTCCTAGATACTTGAGTTTATTATCCTGCCTTATCTATTCCATATCTACTGTCTTTGTTTTTTATATATCTACATACCTGTATTATCTAGTTACTTACTTATCTGTCTGTGTTTTTTATATCTACATACTTGTATTATCTAATTACTTACTTATCTGTGTTTTCCATCCTTATTTATCGTTTTATTTAATGATCACATTTACCCTCTGATGTTATTCAGCTTCCTAGATACTTGGGTTTATTATCCTGCCTTATCTATTCCACATCTACTTTGACAATGTTTACAAGAATGATCTTTTCTTTGTAATACTTAATACTTAAACCCTTCTTCTCACTCTCACTAACAATTTCAACAATGTCATCAGCATAATACAAGTTGCTCAAATTCTGTCCGCCAATGATCAGCTCTGGTAAATCTTCAATCCCCCTCAGGATTTTCTCACTGTACAAGTTAAACAAGTCAGGTGAAAAGACACAGCCTTGCCTCATGCCTCTTTTAATATGGATGAAATCACTTATTTAATTTTCTGTCTTCATTGCTGCAGTTTGGTCCCAGTAGAGGTTTCTTAAAATTATCAAGTCATTACTATCAATGTCCAGTTCTTCCAGAATTTTCATTAACTGCACATGCTTGACTCTTTCAAAATATTTGGTTTAATTAATAAAACACAAGAAAAGGTCCTATTGCCCTCTTCGAAAGCATTCGTATCATGAAGATAGCATTTCTTGTATCCCGATCTTTGATAAAGCCACATTGAACTTTTGCAATATTCGGTCTTATTCTACTTCTAGCTCTTATCAACACCTTTAATAGAATCTTTGTCACATGGCATCATTAAATAGATGATTCGATGATGTTCACATTTAATGGCTCCAGGTCTTTTGGGGAAAACTATAAAGATCGATATATTGAGATCCTCAGGTATTTCACTTTCATAAATTTTATTGATAATAGTTATTAACTTTTCTATACCAAATTCTTCTACTGCAATCTCGTCTCGTCCTGTAGCTTTATTGGTTTTTCATTCTGTTGGTAACTTTTCGTACTTCTGACATAAGAATTTTCCCTGTTCTTTTTAATAGATGACTTTTCTTCACGACTGTTGTGGAATAATTGTTCAATATATCTTTTCAATACTTGATCTTGTTCTATAATTACATCCCCATTCTTACCTTTAATACATTCAACAGCAGTGCATCGTTCTATACCTGTGATGTCTTTGACATTCCTATTCATCGATGTAACATCTTTACTCTTTTTTTCTTCTCTATTTCTATACATCTTTTATTAAGCCAGTTTTCCTTTTATTCACGGTCTGGCATAGCCAGGTGGTTAGGGCGCTCGACTCGCAATCTGAGGATCGCGGGTTCGAATCCCCGTCATACCAAACATGCTCGTCCTTTCAGCCGTGGGGGCGTTATAAGGTGACGGTTAATCCCACTATTCGTTGGTAAAAGAGTAGCCCCAGAGTTGGCGGTGGGTGGTGATGACTAGCTGCCTTCCCTCTAGTGGCACAGCGGTATATCTACGGACTTACAACGCTAGAAACCGGTTTTAGATACCCGTGGTGGGCAGAGCACAGATGGCCCATTGTGTAGCTTTGAAACAATATATTGAATAAAATATTAGAGTAAAACATAATATAAGGATCTTGAAAATCATTCAAATGTTTTCATAGAATTAGCACCATCATATCGAAAAGAAACCCCTCTGTGTTCTTTCTCAAAGCGGTTTTCCTGTCACATTTTATTCTGTAATCTGGTGGTGTCGATTATAACATGGAAATATTAACCCTATTATATAAGATAAAATAATATAACTTGTGATTATTTTTCCCTTCACGGGTTTGAATTCGTCACAAGTTAATGCAAGCTATAGCTATAACCATCATGATCCAGAACATCAAATCATTGTAAAAGTTAAGTCAAAATCTAATATATTGTATTTGCTTGCTGTTAAACACAAAGCTACACAATGGGCTATCTGTGCCGTACCCACCACGGGAATCGAAACTTAGTTTTTAGCCTTGTAAGCCGTAATACTTACCTGTGAGCCACTGAAGGGCAGATTCTGTAAAAAGTAAGCTATTAATACAAACACCACGCGTTGTATTCAGACTTATATAATATTACCTCAAAACGCAGAGAATGTCATGATGAAATAAAATAAAGATAAGCAACTAAAAATCAATAATATTACTTATGTTACTCTAAATTTTCGAAGGCAGCTGTAGAGATAATAATGATTTTCATGACCACTGAAAGTGTAAGTAGATTCACGTGCTTTACAGCCAACACAACAACGATGCTTAACTCAATCAGACTGCCTGAAAATCACGCTGGCCTGATGTAGTTTTTGGATTTCCTAGGTTAATATGTCTGTGCAACTTTTCAGCCGTCTATGGGGTTGCTATTTCAGCCACACATGAATTAATCATGTTCTGTTTGGCATACTAAGGCAAATTTAGCTCGATATTTATCTCATTTATAAGGGTGGCATATTATCTATAATTACAGCATCTCGGAGGTGATATTTTCTTCACGGAATATTTCAGGATTTCATCCATAAGGGCGGCACATTTTTACAGGTGCAGCAGTTTTATCTGAGGGGGTTCACACACCCCCTGTACCCTACTTCTGGGTATGCCGCTGTCTCGATAATTACATCATCAATATTAGCAGACAACTAAATAACAACTTTGCAAATATGATATATAGCTTACAACAATACATTATATATATTTCAATATAGTGAACGAACCAGGAACCAAAGTTCGGTTGATCATGATTATTACCATTCAAGAGAGCAAATTCTAACACCAAGTAGTCTTACAAGAAATCACCATCTATGCTTCAAAATAAGTGTTTTTAGGTGCCGTTTATTCTTTGTAAATGTAATTTCTCCTATACATATAGACTTTGTGGTTTTCAAAGCAAAAGTACTAAGACTAGAAACAACTGTGAAATACCTTTCTTGATAATGCTTTAATTAATTTTCAATTAATGCTCTACAAGATGTATACTTGTCTTAATGACATCTGCTTTGCTAAAGTCCTCTTGTGTTGCTGCACATCATAGTCGCTATACAACTTAAAACTTCATTTCTACTCGTATGTTGCATGAGTAATAGATTGTTTAACAAAGTCCTCTTGTGTTGCTACACATCATATTCCCTATACAACTTACAAACTTCATTTTTACTCGTATGTTGCATGAGTAATAGATTGTTTAACAAAGTCCTCTTGTGTTGCTACACATCATATTCCCTATACAACTTACAAACTTCATTTTTACTCGTATGTTGCATAAATTATAGATTGTTTAATATATCTTCACCTGGTCACCTGGTTTGACTAATTTTTAAGAGGCAAATTACATACCCAGATGCATGCCCGACAAATGAAGTGAAAATCTATAGGTTAAAGTAAACTCTCAGTCCATACTGGGCTTTCTTTTTGAAGCTCTTATAATGCATTTTAAATGTCTTACTTTAAAATTTTTGCAGGTTATTTTATGGACTTCACTCCTCTGTCTTTTTTCTCTCTCTTGAAAACGCCCACAAATTTGCTAATTATAAGCAAAATCTCTGCGAGGACTGTCAGTAGCATTCATTCCCCAATAAATTTGTTGTAAGACAGGGGAAGTGAATCGGAAGTGAGGAGGTGCAGAAGTCGAGTCGAAAAACTTGGCAGAAATGGCAAAGCAATTACGTCATTTCTTGTTCAAAGCAGCCCATTTCACACTTGGTACATTTAATGCATTAAGTTTAATAATAATCTTGAATTTTGCTACTATTTAAAACTACATCCATGAGTAAGAAATATTCTAAAAAATATTTTAGTTATGAAATTCTTCTCTAATTCGGGCTTGAGCGCTTATTTTAACCCTAGTATAAACCAAAAGTTAAATGGTGTGAATCAGAAAACAGCGGGAATTTGAACAGCAGCAATATCTTTATTTTCCACGTTGTAGCTGGATACTTTATTGCTGTATATTTTGTTTATTATGAGAAAAAAGCCAAAATGCTGAATATTATATTTACAATCTTTGACTTGTATAATTTTGTGGTGTTGTGAATTTTGCTCAAACTTAATAATTTACAATAGCTACTGCAGTAACGATATAGGGGTTATTCTACAAAATATTTTAATTTTTTAATATATCGGGATGTTTAATATGAATTTGGTTTGTTTTTGGCCTGCTAAGTTAGCTTGCCAACTTTGGTTTGGATCAATCAACACGTTTAGGAGGATATGCGTCCGCAGACAGACAGAAAGTTTCTCTTGATACTGCACTGATATGGTATGTATAGAGCATAAGCAAAGAAAGCCTGTAACCCTGATTTTTACACTCATTTCTGTGAAGCTCGGTGAAGCTGAATAAGTATATTTGCTTAGTCTAGGAGAAATAATTTTAATATGTAGAGTTCAAAACATCCAGCCAGATAGATAGTAATTCATATATATATTGTTTAGTTACATTTGGTTTGTAAAGAGTATCATAAACGAGGCACACACAAATATAAGGTAATGCAGTGGTGCAATGAGATTTTGTAACATTATCTTGATTGACACATTACTAAAATATACCATTGCTATCTATCGCAGTGCTGAAGAAAAGCATACTAGTAATGGCGAATTTCACATTTAAATAACCCAAAAACAGCACATAGTGACAGTTACATGGTAATGTACTTATGAAGAGTTTTGCAGTTTCATCAGAATCATTAATATCATCCCTCTCAATATCACCCTATTCATCATAACTTTCATTAACTCGATTTTCACATGTTTTCAATGTGAACATTACAAACCATTTTCCAAGCAAAGACAGACAACATTTTTCCAGTGTACAGTCATTGGGACATTTGTAAGTCAAAAATTCCAGTACTGGCTCTGATGCAGGTCTTCAATCCATCCATCCAGTCATTTAAATTCTACTCCCCATTATATGTATTTTCTATTCTCCAACGATATCCGTCAACAGCTCTGTAATTGGCCCTTTGAACATGCTTCATCAAGCTAACTCTGAACGAAGAGATCTTGCTACAAAACACATCATATCTTCATTCATTCACATTTGTTTCATCACTCTTTGGAGCATAAAGACGACATGTTATTTCATCCAGTCTATCAAGCAGATACTGAGACGCTTCTCATTCCATGTCATGCTGTTTGATTGTCTCCTTTACCATACCTGAGGCTTTTCCCTTTGCAGCAAATATACTCACAACCATTGAATGCAATTAAGCCAATAATTCTCTCAAATACTTCTTCTCCTAAAGTGGTAGCAAGTTTTCTTGTGTCAATGTATGCCACCCATGTCTTTTTTTTTGCATCTTTGGAGTAATGGAAAACCGATCACTGATGAGCATGATATACAAAGAATAAAAAAGTCAGTGTCATCTGTTACAAGGACTATTGCTTTAAACTCTGACTGGACAGTATGAGAAGTATGAAGAAGAACTCATGTTTCATCCTCTTTTATGAAGACTGAAGTGATGTCATTACCCTTCCACCTTCTTTAGTGGGCTGGTTATACTCATCACCACATGTAACTAACAGCTCCTTGTCATGTGGTCTACTGAGAAGACTGAGCTGGCTCTACTCTTCTACTAAAGATTAAACAAGCTCAACCTTTGTCATGACCTCATTTCTGATGAGATTGAATAAATATTTATATGCTTTTCCCCCAGTCTCTTGATATATGGCATCTTTAGAATCTACATTTGTAATATGCACTGCTGTTTTTAGTTTCTCCTTATCTTGTATAGCGAGATAAACGGTAATGGGCTTCTACACCCACAATATCTCTTGCAACTAGAACTGGATAATTATAGTAGTATTTGCTAGTTGATTAATCGACGGTCCCATTTATAATCATTAGTGCAGTGCTCCTCAAATGATGGTAGGTACAAGCAAAAAAAGTTGTTGGGGAGTAATGTCAGTTAGTTGCCTTCCCTCTAGCTGCAGTTCAAAACAAATTCTAGGTGGTGCTGCCAGTCAGTCGCCTTCTTTCTAATTAGCAGTTCAAGAAGGAAAAATAAATTAAAAAAGTTGGTGGTGGATGCTGCCAGACATTTGCTTTATCTGTAGTCAGTAATTCAAAATTGATGACAATAGCAAACAGCCTTTTTAGCTTTGTCATAATAAAGATAGGGTGGATAAGTATGGTATCAATGGGAATCGATCCTGAGATCCTCGAATCGCGAACCCCACTTCCTGAATCACCAACGTTGTACAAACATAAAGTAAAAAGAAAGCAACAGCTTATAAGGCTCAAATTAGACTGGCCACAGATAGCTCATTGTATAGCTTTGTGCTTAAAAATAAACATGTCAGCAATATTTCGAATACTTGGATACTTGTAATAAACAGAAACCTTTATTTTGGTCAACTTTCGTGACAATCGATTTAATCGTAATTTTTATTCATCTATTGTTGAAATAATTGAAAATAATCGGAAACATTAGTTTCGATTAGTTGATTATTTTTATGGCAATAGATTAATCTATTGTTGAAATAACTGAAAGCAGTAATAAGAGGAACAACAATTCAGTTTCATCGTAATTTTAATTAATTGATTAGCTTAGGTGACACTAATCAATGTAATCGCTGCTCAATTAAATTCGGCTAACTATACTTGCAACATAACAAAAAACCTTGCTGTTTTGTTTTTCAATGGAACATTGCCGGACTGTGTTATCAGATCTTAAGTCTGTACACAAAATCAGTGGTTCTCTAGTCTTTTGTTCTTTTGATACCTTTTCTTCTGAAAAAAATATGCATATTTTATCATATACTCATGCAGTAGTCGATGTTTGTACAACTGGTCTCACACTCTGTAGTTGAGACTGTTCTATTGTACCTTGTTCTTGTGAATTCTGTGCTTTATTATGGATAACTTCTAAGTCTCTCTCAGTGTAAATAAATCTGCTTCTGCAAGCACTTGGAACCTGCAGATTGCTTTCACAAGAGGAGCATGTTATCTGATCTTTGCAGCTTTCAAAAGGTTCTCCCACATGGAATATCTTTAGGCTGGACAAGACCTGTGCCATTTACATTTGTGAAGTTAATAATATATTATTTATTTAATTTTAATGCAAGTGTTATTTATCTTATTTTTCTTTGTTGGAGAAACTTGAGGATCATAGGTGTCACCATTTCTTGTGCTGGCTGTCTTCTTGCTTACTTTGATTTTACTTGATTCATTCATTATGGTGAAGAAGGCAACACTTCTTATGACTATGAGTGCCTGCGAAATGATGAGTTTAATGAGCAAAGTTAAAATGGATATTAGAATTCAGTTGTTATGGTGATGATTTTATTCCATTAAGAAAGTAATACATCTTCAAGCTATTATGATCTAACTATATATATAAACTTAACATGCATATTTACAACAAAAATTGTGATTGACTTACAAATCATTCCAATTCAAATAATTGGGAAAAATTATGCAAAATCCACATAATGTTTGCAGTATCTTATAATTTTGATCAACGGTATTTGGCTCATGAATAATTAATTAGCTAATTATGCTAAATGTTAGGCATATATTAACTGCTTATATATATTTATATATAAAAACGGGCCCGGCATGGCCAGGTGGATAAGGCCCCGACTCGCAATCTAAGGGTTGCGGGTTCGAATCCCATCAAACATGCTCGCCCTTTTAGCCGTGGGGGCATTATAATGTGACGGTAAATCACACTATTCGTTGGTAAAAGAGTAGCCCAAGAGTTGGCGGTGGGTGGTGATGACTAGCTGCCTTCACCTCTAGTTTTACACTGCTAAATTAGGGATGGCTAGCGCAGATAGCCCTCGTGTAGCTTTGCGCGAAATTCAAAAACAAACAATATATAAAAACTTAGCATGCATATTTACAACAAAAATTGTGATTGATT
>NW_013665840.1:194273-222841 GCF_000517525.1 Limulus polyphemus | reverse complement strand
ACGCCCCACGGCTGAAAGGGCGAGCATGTTTAGTGGTATGCGGATTCGAACCCGCGACCCTCAGATTGTGAGTTGAGCGCCTTATCCACCTGGCCATGCCGGGTCCCCTTCAGTAACAGAAGAATGTCATTGTCCGAAACGTTGTATCATTAAAAGTATATATCAAAACATTTTGATCTGTAGTTAACACCTTGTTGTCTTTATTTTGTTGTTGTTGTTGTTTTCTTTGACAACCACTATGAGTAATTTCATACACAGTTTTATACCGTTTTCTGGATAAGTTAATTTTTGTCACATACATAGTGAAACTTAACAGATTGGCAATACTATCGTGAATTTTTGTAATGTCCCTGAAAAGACCTTCGTTCTGATATCACTTGCAATTTACCCCTAATTTGGCAATGACACATCCTACTTAGCTTATACACTAATGCACTTGTGAAATTTGTAGTGCGTAAGTTATATTTTTATGTATTTTATAATTACATAATCTCCAACTTGTTTTAAACTACTATCCCCATCTTGGCTTGACTACTAATAGTGCTCACTATCTTTCCATCTCCACCAAACACAATAAAATAGCTTGTGCAGTTTATTGTTTGTTTCAAGTTATTATTATGAGATGAGGAATAACAAAATATTTGATATTATTTTATAAATAACGTTTCCTCTCATATAATTTATTGCTTATTGATTATATAGTTTAAGTACATGATCAAGTAAATATATATATTATATTCTAATTCAATTCCAATATTTTCAAGTTTTGTTTCAAAAGTAATTAAAGTTTAATTTCTAGTCTGAATTGCACGTGAGACGCCCTTTTTTATGCTAGTACCCTCTAGTGCGAACGTAAGTAAACACTGAGCAAATGGTACTAATAGTAATCTCGAACGAAGTCAATTATTTCCGATACGAATATTTTAAGTTGAAGGAAATGGAGATTCGTAACCTCAAAAGGGTAATTATGTTTTAATAGTTTTACAGACACTATAATTAACACTATTAAATATACACAGATTTTATTATTATAATTTTATGAATCGGTGAAAGTGGGCTTCTATGAACGAAATCGGAACATGGCTGACGTTGTTTTTCGGTCCCTTCACTCGTCCTCGTAAACTTGTACTAACGTACAAATTATAAGTAGTTGAAATAAAAATTAAGTACTATGACTTTTCTTTGACATAAACCAAGGTTGTGTGCCTGCCTATTCAGTTTTAACAACACTGAACAGCTGATGGTGATACAGTAGTAGTGATGGCCTGACTTATTTCACCATTTTTTTATTTTCTCACTTTTGATAAGTAATACTTATGTAGAATTACATTTGAAATTGGAATATAAAATTGTATTTCGTTATTATGTTAGGCCCTTTTATTTTAATGGCTTTAATTTGCTGTCATTGTGTAAAGGTATTATTAATATTACATTATCAGTCTGATGAACTTTGGTTTTTGATAAGGCTCTGGTAAGTTGCAAGACAAATGTTTAATTTTTTTTAAGTAGATGAAAAGGCTACTTTTAGTGCTTTTATAAACACCAAAAACAAATTTAAGTACAAAAAGAAATATTTTTGTATAACTAGTTGTAGTAATAGTAGACTTTAAGGAGAAATTATTTTGAATGAAAATTAATTAAATGTAGAAAATACATCCAAGTTATTATTCTATTTATATACATTTAATGATTGAATAAAATGGATTAATATTTTATTTATTTTTGTGAAATGGAAAGGGTTCATGGAAGAGCTACTAGGATGATACCTGGGATGGAAAGGTCATCATACAGAGACAGGTTAAGATCTCTGAAATTATTTTCTCTTGAAAAAGAAGAATTAGAAAGAACCTGATTGAATTTTAAGATTGTTAAGGGAATTGATAGTGCCAATACATCATATTTTTTCATACTTATTGGTGAGAATGGTAGGACTAAGAAACACATAAATCTTTGTCTTTACCTTCAGTCATAAAATCTTAGAATTAGGAAGGACACTAAGTTGAAGAGTGTTCAGAAAAGGGCTACAGTGATGATTATAATGATGCTGTATTTCATTCTCAAGTGGCCATTTGGCCCATCTAGCTATCCATTTTTATAATATGATCCTAATACAAACTGCATAAAAAAGCCTTTTTTTTCCTATGTTCAACTTTGGTTCATAAAATACTCCAGTCTTTTCTTAAACTCCTTCAGTGTTATGCCTTCTAACACAAACTATTCCATATGCCAACTACTTTATCAGAAAAGTAATAGTGCTTTAACTGGAATCATCCGAGTTTCCATATCGTAAACTTTTATCTGATAGCCTTAATACATGCTAATTTTTTGGAAACATCATTTGGATTTATGAATATGAAACATCTAGCAATCTTAAAAAACTTCAATCATGTCCCTCCTGAGCCTTTATATCTCAAGAAAAAACATGAAGATTTTGACCTATCTGTATATAACAACTCCTCCAAACCTTGTTATTCATTTGGAAATGTAATGTTTATGTTTGGTATAACTGGGTTACTGTAGACAGTTTCAGTATAAATAATAAAATGAATATATCAGTGAAATATCTGTTGCCAGTCAGAAAATATTCTTTTGAAAATTTTATTCTCCATATATAACATGTTTTTTTTTGGGGGGGTAGGGGGGTGAATAAAAAGCCCCATAGTTTTAGTTATTAAATTATAGATTAGCATTGTTTTATATTTGCTATGGCTAAAACATTTTTCTGTTTAATTTTTGTAGTGAGATTCGATGTTTTGGTAGAAGAAGTTTTTAGTCGAGTATTGTGCACTACTTTTAGCAGTGATGCAGGAATTCCTTCAGAGTTCATCTTCCTATGCTTGACTTGAAGTCAAAGTTGTCGGAAAAGAGATTTGATGGTAGTCTATCGTAAAGACCTGCCGGACCTGGATACCGAATCGGGAACCACGGCAACCCAGATAGCAGAAGCCAACTCCAATGAAGTGGAGAAGACACCATGCACTTCCCCATGTATGGTGCCTCGAGCCATCCTGATTAGTCGGCCAAACTCGCACCCATTTCAAGAGAGGCATTTGATTTTAGATCAGCCTGTTAAGGTGGGCCGTTCTGTTGCTAGGTGCCGCCCAGCTCCAAATAATGCAATATTTGATTGTAAGGTTTTGTCCAGGAACCATGCACTTTTGTGGTATGAAAATGGAAAGGTAAGCTTAATTTCTTGCCAAACCTGTTTTTGCAATAGCATGTAAATGTATTTGCAGTAAAACCTTGATGTGAATAATGTTATCTTATAATTTCATCAGCTGACTTAAGCTGGTGAATTTTGGTTATTCATGACAGTTACATCTGTAGATTGAAAGTCTTGTCATTTAAATTTGTATTTCCCAACCACTGGGGCATGACCTGGTACTGGGGGTGTGGATCATTATTTTCCATGGTGCGAAATGTTGTATGAATATATTTTTATTAATGCTACCAGGACATGGTGAAATGTTCAAAAGATCTTCCAGGGTGCAAGATTCGGATGGCCTACCAAGACTCCCCCCCCCCCCAAACAAAAAAGAAAAAAGAAATGATGGATGCCGTATTCAACTTTTAGATTTAAAGGTCACTTTGGTTTCAGAGATCAAATAAGTACAACTTCTATACCATGATATATATATAAAATGGTCTTTTTTTGGCACTTTAAAGATTAAAATCTAGAACACCAAAATTTTGCTAAAATGGGATTTTATTTAATGTAAATTTGGCGGTATAAGTAATGTGGAATTTGAAATTAATTCTCTGAAAATGTAAAAATTAACAGCAGTCAGGATTACTGTAAACAACACATTAACTCTTTTGTTATGACATTTATTTTGGGTGGGTCAGAGTGCACATTACTACTTTATATACTGTTACATTCAAAAATAAACAACTTTTATTATTAATGTATGTTAATAAACTTGGCATGAAAACATAGTTTATAATTCAGATTTTGACATTATCTAAGTTTTAATTTCTTAATTTAAACAAGACACATATATAACTTTCCAAGTTTCATTTTCTGTATTACCTGGCAGATAAGAACTCTAATTTCACTTCTTTAGAATCTTCTGACATTAAAAACAGGCTGCTACAGTTTCCAATCAATTAAAAACATAAACTAAACATTATTATAAGCAAGGATCTAATCTGAATCTTCTACATTTGTGATTTGCTGAGTTACCAATAAATTTGTCATACTACCAGATGAGCTCCTCCCATCTCTCATTCTGACTTTTGAGAACATCTTGCTAAGCAACTTTACATGGTTGATGGACATGTTTATGTCCAGTAGAAAGAGCAGATTCTCCTATACACTATACTCATTACAGCTATTTGTCTGTCATAATATCGTCGTGTGTGAACATCATATTCCTGCTCTAAACATTTAATAAAACGTTTTTAACCTACTTATAGCTTACTTAGAAAACCTTATAAATTGTAGTAGGTTTGGAACATTCTGTTCTAGTGACTGTATTTTTCCTAAATATAAGGCTAAGTCAAATTTATCCACTTCATACTTGCAGGGTTAAGTATGTTAAGTTGTAGGGTTAAAATATTAGCCACTTGTTACTATTTTTTGTAAGTCCTAAAATATTGGGTAGGTGTTAGAAGATTGAAAGTTGGCTAATTTTATTTTTTTATTTTTTCATGGGAGATAATAAAAATTGCCTTAGTAATCCTAAGCTTATTAGTTTTACATCAATGGTATGAATAGTTTTTCAAAGTCTGATAAAAGATGCTTTGCAAAGTCATTTAATAAAGTTTAAAACTTTGTAAGTCAGCATGGTTTCACTAGGGGAAAATCTTGATTTATCAATTTTTTGACATTCTTTGAAGAGGTAACTGCTTATGTAGATGAGGGTAGGGGTGTGTATTTAGGTTTTCATAAAGCATTTGATAGGGTGCCACATAAAAGATTTTTTAAAAAGATCTCTGTAGGTGTGAGGGATAAATTGGCTGGATAGAAGAAAACAGAGGTTTGTTCTAAATGGAGTTCAGGCAAACTGGATTAATATTATGAGTGGGGTACCTCAGGGCTCAATGTTAGAACCTTTGGTCTTTTTTTCATTTACATTGATAACATAGGTGAAGGAATAGTCAATAAATTGCCAAAAGTTCCTGACAATACTAAGGTCTTAAGTGTTGTTGGCTGTGAGGAGGATGCTACTGTTTCATAGAAGTAGTTGAATCACTTGGTGATTATAATTTAAAATATTAGTATAATTTTGATGGGAACAACCGTAACAGTGTTACTGAAGAAAAGAATCTTAGGGTTTTGGTTTATCATTATCTTAAACCATCCAAGCAGTGTACGGTTGCTAGTGGTAGGGCAAATAATATTTTGCATTGTATTTACAGTATTATTGAATATAAGTCTAAAAGGTTATAATTTCATTGTATACTGCGGGATATTGGTTAGGCTATATTTGGAGTATTGTGATCAATCTTGGGTTTTTTACCTTAAGAAGGAACTGAATTACTGAAAAGTGTTTAAAGGAGGGCTACTATGATGATGCTTGAGATGGAAAGATTGTCATACCAGGACATGTTAAAATTTCTGAAATCATTTTCTTTTGAAATAAATAAAAGGGGATCTGATTGAGGTGTTTAACATTGTTAATGGAATTACGGTGTTGGTAAACCATCATTTTCCATACTTAGTTATGAGAATGATAGGACTAGAGCACAAAAGTATAAACTTTGGCAGGGTAGGAGTTCACTTGTGTGAAGTTTTATTTTTGTAACAGGTTGGTTGACCTTTGGAATGGGTTGCCTTCAAATGTGGAGGAAGCATTAAATTTAAGGGATGGCTTGATAAATACTTAGTTTAGTAAAAGGACCAACAAACCTCTTGTTGTCCTTAAATGGAATGTTATTTCATGTGTAAAAATTAATTTAATTACATAATTGCTGTTGAATTAGTGATTGTTGTATTAATTTATTAGTAAGCAACCAACAAAACATCAAATTATTGAAATTCCAAAAGGCCAATCATTTTTTTCACTTATAAACTTTGGCAAGTGAAATTTACCATCCACTTTTCCTGAACAGATAAGTGAGTTCTTCCATTAAAAATCAGGCATTGGTAGAGTATAAGCAAGTGACATTCTTCAGCTCTATTTCTTGCTGCAACTTTCAGTTCGTCGAGTCTGTTAGTAGCCCTGGTTATTCTGATGTTCATGTGTAGCTGGTGAAGTTGAGTTGTCTGGTAAAGGTAATCCCCAGGTACTTTAGTGTTTCTTCCAGAGGAATAGCAGTGCTTGCTAAGGATGGTTTATCCTCATTGGCATGTCTGTTGGTGAGTGTGCAGAACATGGCTGTGGTTTTGGTAGAATTGATTACCATTCCTGTATGTTTGCACTATTTGTTCCCCCATGCTAACATATGATTGAATCTTGTTTTTGATTTCAACTTTGCTAGATCATCTGCTGTACACAAGAATGTTGTCAGCAGATGGTAGCACATAATTCTTGGACTATCGAGGTGCCAAACAGGGCTTAACACTTACCTTTTAGTTGATCATACATAATTGACCAGTCCAAATAATTCACAGATTGTTATTGATCTTTAAAAACTACAGTTTACACAGTTAAAGCTGGTGAAGCATTGTTAACTAATAGGCCTAGAAAAACATCTGCAGATTGTGTGAGTTTTATAAATTTTAGGACTATTGTTATATATCTTCTAACAAGAGAAAAAAAAAACAATTAGTTAAATTTAGCTAAGTTCATTACTCCTAATTTCATAGAAAATTGCTGTCCACAAGTATTGGGAAACAGCAGTGTTTATGGTATTCAAAGTGAACTAGCTAACTGCCAGTCAAATAACGATCACCTCTCGGACGTGCTTGCATTCTGACGCTAATATATCTAGCTTTCAGACAGATTAAATTAACTTGCCCGCTGGGCCAAGTTAAGCAATTTTAACATGCTGTCTGTGACCAAGCAACCTTTAGTTTCAAGCCCTGAAGCTAGATTCATGATGTAGATGTTGATTCTTGAGGCAAACTGGTATGTTTGATGATCCAATCTGATTGCCAGCTTTTATACTTGACGATTCATCTTCTGGTAGTTAGTACAACTATGACCTATTTCATGATACTCTGATGCTTAGGGAAATCTGGCCTTATTTATGTGTTATCGTTACTTCAAGGGCAATTTTTTTTGTTTTGTTTTTTTTGTTCTGGATGATGGAATGGGTGTGTACTTAGATGTTTAACAAACTTTTGATAAGGTGCCACACGAAATATTAGCTAAGAAAATCACATCATTAAGGGTTGGAGAAAACACCAGTTTATTGTATTGCAGAGTGGTTAGAAGGGAGAATGCAAAATATTTTAAGAAATAAAGTCTTGTCAATCATGTTACTACTGGAATACCTTGGGGATTAGTGCTTGGATTTTCAAGCTGTTTTGTGAATGTTGAGATACCAAAGGTTGACTTGGATCAATTGGCAAATAACAATTATAGTAAATTTAAGGTAATTCATTTGGTTATCATAATTTGGATCATATATTTAGTAAAATGGAAGTCTTCTCAATGTATTTAAATGAATGTTTCTTGCATATCTTTATATGTAAAATACTCTGTTACTGTATTAGAATAAAAGTTAGTGTACAAGTTCTTCCTTTTTCCGTCACTAATCATCAGAACCTGCATGTTTGCTGACCAACACTTTTGGTACTCCAGTGCTGTACCCCATTGCTGCCACACACTTGGATGCAGGTCTGACTTGCTTTAAAGCATCTGCAAGCAGCACATTTCTTCTTGCATCCATATGATACATGTTCCACATATGTTGGCTCAGGTGGAAGGTCATTCATAAATTCTTGATTCCATCTCCAGATTGTCTAATTTATTTGTTCCTAACATCAAGAAGAAACCTTCTCACTTATTTGAGGTTTAGCATCATCATGTGTCTGTTTTGGACTTTTTCCTTAACCTTTGATGTTTACTTTTAGAGTTAAGTAAACTGTAGCAGCTTTGTGCCATAAACTTGAACTTTTATCTCCTTATGTTAAGAATAGTTACTGATTACATCTCCATTCTATAAACTAGTTACAATAAAATTGTAAATATATTGATGATATAATACACAGTTGAGTTGTTGTGTGCTTAATAAGACATTATGATGTTACAAATGGCTAGTTACCAGTGGAAAATAATTTTAGTATGTTTTTGTTTGAGCAGTAAATTGTAACACTCATTAAATAAAACATAACCATATTAAATAATATGTTAGGTATTTTTCCTCATACTTATGTCATTAACTTATTTATTGTGGTAAATTAAGTCTAATTTGATAAATAAAAGAAAGCTGTGCTTGATTTCTGTACTTCCAGTATCAAAAATTTAACTATTCCCCTTTGACCTTAAAATTGGCCTTGAACTTGATTAGTATATTAAATAATTTGTCTAGTATGGTGGCCAGCATGTAACTAAAAGTACTGTACAACTTTAAGTGTCCTAGAACAATTGGCTGGCCATCTAATTTGTAATATCCAGTATATTCTCGAAGATCAGCTAAAAGATGTATGTAAAGATTTTATTATGTAATGGTGCTATATTACAGTGGTCCCCACCTGTTTTGATCTGAAGCCTTCTTTCGGGCACATTATATACAATATGTGTTCCACCCTTTGTGATATTTTATGTATTTATATATAAACACACACACACACACACACGTAAGTATGTACATGCATCTCTGTGGTATATAAATCACAGTGTAGAAGTTACTTGCCTGTTCTATGGAACTACCCTCATAGTGAGAACCCTGGGCTGAAAGATACTTTGCAAGTGCTGAGATATCTGTCATGATATTTCTAACAGCATAACTCATGTAACCTAACAGGTAGCCAAGCTTGTGGACCCTCTGACATGTTTGCCACACCCCAAAGAGAGCGTGCATGCCAGATTGGGAACTACTTCAGTTTTATTATATATAGCTTTGTTTTTACTGGTGATTCAGTTACTTTTAGCTTAAGTATATGAAAATGTGCTTTTACTAGTGATTGATAGAGCTGGGTAATTTAATTGATTACCTGTAAGTAGTGATTACATCAATTAGTGTCATGTTAGCTAATCAATTAACCAAAAGTAATGTTTCCAATTATTCCAACAATTGATTAATTAAAATTCCAATTACAATGATTTTAATGAAAATAATCATCTATCTGCCACTATCACTAATTTTTAACTGCTGACTAGAGGGAATGCAACTGGCTGTCAGTGCCTGCAGTCAACTTTTTTTTTCTAGCTTTTTCAACTGAATACTAGAAGGAGAGCAGGTAGCTAACAGCATCCATCATCAACATTCTTTTTTTATTGTTGTTGTTGAACTGTTGATAAGGGTGAAGGCAACTGGCTAGTAGTACCCACCACCAACCACTGTACTAATCTATTAATAGGGCCGTTGATTAATCAATTAAGAAATATCCTAATAATCCAGCTCTAGCACTGGTGGAACTACTTTCAGCTTTATTGTCTGAACTGACAGACATGTTCTTGTTTTGACTAACTAGCCTGTTGAAGAGATAAGTGTTACTAAATTTGAACTGCTGAATAGAAGGAAAGTGATTGGAATTTTGCTAGTGTTGAGCTATTTCAGCTTTATTGTCTGAAGCTTTGTTTTAGCTAATGATTGAACTACTTTCAGCTTTATTGTCTGAAGCTTTGTTTTACTAATGATTGAACTACTTTCAGCTTTATTGTCTGAAGCTTTGTTTTACTAATGATTGAACTACTTTCAGCTTCATTGTTTGAAGCTTTGTTTTTACTAATGATTGAACTACTTTCAGCTTTATTGTCTGAAGCTTTGTTTTTACTAATGATTGAACTACTTTCAGCTTTATTGTCTGAAGCTTTGTTTTTACTAATGATTGAACTACTTTCAGCTTTATTGTATGAAGCTTTGTTTTTACTAATGATTGAACTACTTTCAGCTTTATTGTCTGAAGCTTTGTTTTTACTAGTTAGCCTGTTGAAGAGATAAAAGTGTTGAGTAATTATCATTCTTCCAGAGCTCAACACAGATAAGCACATATATGTTAGATGTAGTTGAAGAACTAGATTTTTCTAAATATGCTAATGTGTAATACTTGTAGTTGGAGAACTGGATTTTGTTTGCTTGTGACTAGACCAAAGATAAGTCAAGGCCCTTGCAGTTAGTAAGAAAACCACCTTATCTTGATTAAGTAAATAGGTGATGTGTTCCAGTTTGAAAAAGTACATGTGTATGGATTGTACTTCTGCTGTACATAGATTCTATAACAGTTATATAAATCTATAGAATATTTGTTTTGCGTGATAAAATATAATTTTCTTTGTTGCCCTAGCTCAAAGTCATTTGTATATATTTTTAGGTTTATTCATTTTATTTCAGTTATGTTTTATAACTGGAAGGAAAAGTAGTTCTGGAAATTGCATTGTATTTCTATAAGCAACAATATATTTTATAATAGTGTTTCGTTAAGATAGTGAGTTAGGTTTATTAAAAGAGATCTGTTGTTATAACTTTTTTTTTGTGAAGATAGTAGACTGTAGGCCATATAAAAGGAAATGTATTACAACTGTTTTTTTTAGCAGAGTCAGTAGACTAAATTTATAAAGAGTAAATGAAATTATTGTTATAACTTTTTTAATTTGAAAACAATAGACAGTGGATTTATAAAGGTAAATTGTATTGTTGTAACAGTATTTTGAGAACACAATGGACTGTATATTTATAGAAGTGATACAGCTGGGAAAATTTGGAATATACAATAAACATTGATAGTATACCCAGAGCAATGAGGAGATTGGAACAAAGATTTAAGACAGTTAATTAATAGTTTTAAAGATAAACTTGTTTGCTATTGTTCTAATGTTAGGAGTATTATGAACAAAAATGGATGAGCTCAGAACTCAAGTTGAAATGGAAGACTATAAATGTGATGTTAATTATTGAAACTTGGTTAGATTTGGAAATTATTAATAGTAGGAATTATATTTAAATTCCAGGTTATAAGTTATATAATATTGATAGACTTTCTTAAAGAGGAGGAGGGGAGGCTCTTTATATAAGGGATGAATTGCATGATTTATTTACACACTAGAGTTCAATTGTGGGGCAAAACACAATATCTCCTCCTTCCAGTTATGGAATTCTATCATAGCATGCTTGTCACTAAATAGTCCCAATAGCTATTTCTGAATCACCAGACACAAAGAGGCAACTAGCTGGTAGCAACCACTTTCACTCTTTATTATTATTATTTGTCATTGTGTACTATTGTTTTTAATTACTTATTTTTATTTTAAACACTAAGTACCCAATAATGATAACTAAGATGATTTATTACTACTCATACTATTATATACTTGAGGAGTTTGGTAATGGCTTTATCCAGCAGGGGGCCTCCCACTAGAAAATTTTAATTTTTTGTATGACTTTTCCTGCTATATGGTGCATCTAAGGTCATAATTTTAAGCTTCTTGGAGTGGGAGTTGGGGTGTACATAATGCAATTTTTATAGTTTATTTTACACCTATAGTTTAATTAATTATTCTTTAAACTTGTCCCACAAATGCTTGTTGTATATAAAAAAAAAAATTGTAACTAGATTAATGTTCATGAAACAAAGAAAATGTGATTACATAGCAGAATGATGAAATTATGACAGTAAATAACTAATAACATTTAATGATTAATCACTTTATTTTCCTCTACTCAAAAATGAACTAAAACATAGCCTCACTTTTCTATTTAAGAGTCATCCTATCATAAGTTAAATGTTAATGGGTGCCAGTTTGAATCAAGAGGCTTTTGTAGTGAAAGCTGTAGATAAAAAAATCAATTTTGAATTGATTGGAGAAAAGTCTCACTACACATGAGAATAGAAGGTAAATACTAAATGTGGCTGACACCTGCCAAACATTGGAAACTTGCTATGTCTTGTTACTAATAAAGATATACTGATATATTAATAATTGGAGACAGTTTTAAAGACAATGCTTGTGATTGTGTGGAGGCAAGTTGTGAGGGATACAGATTTTTTGAAGTGATTCAGAATGGTTTTCTATATCAAATTATCAGAAAACCAACCAGAGGGGATCCAGTTTCAGATGTATTTTTAACCACTAATGAGGATGTGGTTGTAAGAGTTGAAGGTAAACAAGAAGTTAAAATGGGGATTGGGTCCTTAATCCTTCTAATACCTACTCAACCCGTATTCCTGAAGGTAACCATAAAGCAGTTATGCTGTAACTTTTTAAAATATAAACATGTATTCATGAAATTTTGCATATTATCAGTAAATGTTACAAGGCATTCGTGCACAAAGTATCATATTTTTTAATTAAATTTTAACATTTTTTAATTAATTATTTGCTCATGCATTTTTTATTTTCAAATATTGACTAACCAATGTGTGAAGTAAATTTAGGTACAGTTGGTATCTTAATTGACACCCTGAAACGTAACTGCTACCCACAACACTTATTAGAAAACATTACCAACACCTTCCTAACAAAGAAACTCACAAATCCAATTAAGATACCAACTGTACCTAAATTTACTATATACTTGTGTGAAGTAATTTTTAATTTTAAGATTACAAATACATTCATGCATCAGAAAATTGTCAAATTTCATATGCAAAATCTCCATAACCTCTAAAATCCTCTAGATAATTATCAAACTTTTTTAGCAAAAAACTATTTTGTTATTTTTGCTATTGTATCTCTGTATGGGTTTGGTTGATTCTACTGACCTTTTAATCACCATAAAAAAAAAAGAAGAGAGAAATAGATATAAATTACACTTTTTTTCATTCTAGAATTACTACAGATTATAATGCAAGACTACAAATGTTTAGCCTAAATAGCTAAAATCTCGTACCATTTTACATATATATACAAATTTATTATATTTTATTGACCTTTCAACAGCATCTGACTAACGGTACAGAAGTTGAATGACACAGTGCATGTGCACTCATGTTACTGTGTCAAATAGAAAAATATAAACTGGCCTTTACAAAGTGACCTGTCTTGGCTGTGTTCTAGTGGACCAGTATTTTGTAAAATAGTCACATTTTGGTTATAATACATTATATATGCATATACATTATTAATTTTTACAAATAAGTTCTTAGATTTCAGTATTTTTCTTGAAACATAGAACAATAAAGGAAATATAGAGTGTAATTATCTGTTCTAGTTTCCTGCTTGCTGTAATTTGCTAAACCTTATCAAATTTCACATGTGGAGAATGTAAACAAATTAATTTCTTTTGGATTTTATATATGCATTTTGAAATAACAAAAAATCATAAATTACTATATAAATACCACAGAATTCCACAATAATTTATAAGGTTTAGTAGCTAAGCTGTATTTGGCTCTAAAAAATATGATATATCAAATAGGAAAATATTAATTCACACAAGTTGCCTTTACGTGGTGTAACTCAATACTTTGTATAAAATAACTTGCACTAAGCTCTCACCAGGTGATTTTTTTACTTTGTTGTGCTAGTTAGACATGATTCAAAGAGCAATAAAAAAAATTTAATTAAATAAAAACAGATTTAAATTGTTAGAAGCCTGAGTTGAGTCTGTTTAGGATAAATAATTATAAATGTCTGTTACAATCTGTAATCTTTCTAAAAATGAAAAATGTATTTTTGATTTTGTTTCATATTTTTCAACTTTCACTACAGTTAATGCTAAGGTAGAGAAAATAAAAGATAAAATATAAAATTTTACCAAAATAAACTTTTGTTACTTATTTAGGAGGTTCTAGAAGTTATGCAAATGAAAAATGAAAGCTGTAAGATGAAAAAAAAGTATTTTTGTTCCTAGCATGAAAATCGGCTTTCAATCAGACTGACTTGGTAAAGGCTTTGCAAGTTCACTGACAAATTTTTAGTAAAGTACTTTATTAAAAAATCTGATGTTTTGTGTACTTGCAGTGTTTGCTAAAAGTTATCCAAATGTTGTGAAGATACACTTAGTACATTCAGAGTTATATTTCACAGTTACAAAGCTGGTCCAAATGACCAAGTATAGTTAATAAAAATAAATATCTTACAACTGTGTGTTTTACTAGTGAACTTGACTATAGTTATGAGTTGGATAATATACTATTACATTGAACTGACAGTATACTTCTAAATATGCACTTAAATTCTCATGTGAGATTTTATAAACAGTTAATATTTTTGACAATTAAGATTTATTTGATTTTTAACATAAACCTAATGCCCTATATTTCTATACAAGTTAGTTAAAACTCGCAAGTTTAAAGTCAGGTATATTGAATCACACTTTTTTTTTTGTCAAAATGTGAACATATCGTGGAAAATTTGAAAGCCTTTTGCAATGGGCATAAGAATAGCCTCAACATTCACCAAGGTGAACCTGATTCTTATTTGTAATCTGGATATTTGAAAAAAATAGTAGCTTTGCCTAAAACTGCCTTCTATCTTTGTGTTTATAATTCAAACCAGGTATACTTACCTCTTAAATAATAAAATCGTTTCCTTGTTGAGTTGCTCTCATGTTGTCTATAACCATGTGATTAGGTTCTGAGTGTCCTTGATACAATTCAGAGCATGCTTCAGTTTACCCAGATTTCACTACTCTCCCACTTTTAACATGATGTATTGTGCATACATCAGCATCAGGATACATACACAAGTTCTGCTTTCCCAGATTTTATTTTTGACAGTCATGTTCATAATTTTGCTCGCTATAAATTTTGAAATGAACATTTTCTGCTACAAATGTTTCTTTCAATATTTGAAATTCTCTAACTTCTTTGGAGGCTTTACTTACACAGCCTGTTTCTAGCATGCAGAGAGATTCTGAGGGTGTGATTCTTAAACCCATATGAAATCAGTAGCAGGCGAGTCCTTTGTTACTTGCTTAATTACCACTTGGATTCACTTGTGTGTTGTGCATGGTAACCAAGTATGATTATGCCATTCAACACCTCTTTTAACCATCACAGATGATTTTGGGGTTAGGGAGTCATTTAAATTAAAAAGAAATCATGGTCTGTCCTTTATACTATGAGACTCTTGTGTTTGAATGAATTCATCCAGTTGGAATCCTCGCATAGGACATATACCTTTTGTAATTATTCTAGACAATGTACCACTTTCTGCACTGGTGCTCAATGAGAGGATGATACCCTCATGAAATTACCAGAGGATGCCATCTAGTGGCTGATGATGTCTCTAGCGGGTAACTTTCTCACCTCTGTGTACATATCCTCGTGTAGTATTCAAGACATGAGATGTCTGTTCTCCTGTGATATCTCGTAACTCCAACTGCATATGGGGATCACTTTACAGCTTTATTTCTATCTTCTCTTAACCTTGTTTGGTTTTCTTATTGCATTGTCCCAGAACTGCTGATTTCATCCCTGGGTCTGCATGGATTTTTTCAATTCTCCCTGTGTGTGCCCACTGACTAGGCTGGTTTCAAGTCTTAACAAACCATTTCAGAATAGAATGAAGGGGACCTTAACCCCAGAAACACATCCACTGATTTGGTATTACTAGTCTCCTCCTCTGACAGTCTTCCACTATAGGTACAGGACAATGCATTAAGGTCTGACCCTGACTACCTGTTATGGCACCACCTGAACCACATTTTTATGTTATTTAAAGGGTATCTAGGGTGATGAGGCACCCTGATGAGAAGAATGCTTTTCTGTCTTAATGTTTTATTTTTGGTCCATTCTCTTATGAAGCTGGTCAGCTCCAGCTTGTGTAAGATCTTCTGAAGCATACACAGTAAGTCACATGGAAGCTGAGAGAGTAGAGAAATCTAGGTAAGTTTAAGCATGCTCTGCATTGAATGAGGGATTTTCAGAGCCTAAAGTTAAGTGATTGTGAACTGCATGAGAGCAACACAACAAAGAAAAGTTTTTAGTATTGCAGTGCAAACATATGTTTGAAATTCATTTTAATTTTAAAAATGTAAAGTTTTGTGTTTACTGTTATATTTCATATATAATTTTTTTATTTACTACCATACATTTTACTTTGAGTATGGTTTATTCTTAATTAAAGCTTTAGTTACACAAACAACCTGCACTGTAAAGACCATTTTCCTGTTTGTTAGGAACAACTTTTATTATACAGTTACATAGGCATCAAACTATAAACTACCTACATTAGTTCATTAAATAACACTTGAAATAAAAGCTGTGTCAAGTGTAAGCTATCAAACACTTTGCACTTATATGAACATAGTTATTATTTTCATGCAAGATATTCTGATTGACACACTCACTCAATCTCTTTATCAAAGGAATAGCAAAACATATGTGACCTTCCAAAGCCTATTGTTTATTAAGGCTACTTGAGATGTTGAGACTGAGCTAGAATTTGTTTGTAAGAATAATAAAGCCAGTTCTGATCCAACATGTCTATCTGGCTTCCTTCCAGTCATATATAGTCACTGTCAAATGTCCACATTTTTGTTTAGTCTCCAAAGATCTACTGTTTTTATTGATGCTGTTATTCTTGACTATTATGCTGTTATAAACAAAGAGAGCATTGATGTCATCTTGTGTACAATATACAGTATCAATTAGAAAACAAATAATTGTATGTTTTACATCACTAATAGTAGGTTATTGGTAGTACAGTTTACATATTTATACACCAAGATAGACATAAAGGTAGCTGTGTTTACAGCAGGCCATAGATGGTACAATATGTATGTACAAGTACACTACAGAAAATACAGACATGCAGAATATGGATATATGTGTTATTCTTCACCAGGTTATAGATGGCACACTATGTATGTACAGGATCACTAAAATACAGACATACAAACATTAGTGAGTTGTGTTTGGGATGAGTACTATAAAATCACATGAAATATATTGTACATAGTTCAGTAAAGAAGAAAAGATTCACTTAACTGGGTTTCTATCCACTAGATCACTAAGAATAGCCCACTGTAGTGTACTTGAAAATGGAGGTTTGGCTTTTTGCCAGTTTACTATTTGGATACCTGCTATACATATAGACAACTATGTGAATAATGCCATTCTCTACCAGTGTAGGATAGAAATGTTTTTTGTATTTTAAGACTTCATTAATTATCCAACTTTAAATCTGATATCTTAGGAACATTTGAAAAGAACTTATCTGGGGTTTTGATGGTAGGATTTGTGTGAGATTTTAAAGAAATGTGCAACAAGTAATATTGGAATTTAGTACTGTCTATGTTAGGTAACAAACTATTTGAGTATGATTAGATATAAAATCAGTAATCAGTGAAAGAACAAAATTTACTCGTATTTCTCTTAGGGAAACATATACATAATTGTCGTGGCACTGAAGTATGTATCTTATTACAATAGTCATTTGTTAATACCACTGCTATTGTTTTGATATTTATTTGTTTTCACAAAATATGTGTTTGGGGCTTTTTAATTACAAATAGAGGGTTCTAAGCTAGTCAGATTCAGCTCTTCATGAATAACTAAACATAAAATAAGGAGCAACTTTTTTATACTATACTTAACTAAATGAAAAAAGCATTGATTTATAATTATACTACCATATATAAAATACAGTTATTAAAAGACTGACTTAACATTTTTTCATTTTATTGGGTTACAAATTCTTAGATTGATATTAAATGACATTTATATATGTATGCAGATAAATATCGATTAGATTAGTGGTTCCCAAACTCTTTTAGTATGAGGCTTCCTTGATGTGGATAAAAAAAAGTTTCAGGCCCCTAACCTATAACTTTAGAATGGTGATTGAAAAACAGTGCTGTAGTTAAAACAATAACATCTCCTTTCAACATACTGTATCATTTAATTAATTCAGCATCTTTGTTTCTGGTCCATTTTTTGGCAGCTCCCCAGAAAAATCTTCATACCCCCAGTGGGCCGTGGCTCTCACTTTGGGAAACACTGGATTGAGCTATTTTCTGTTATATTACCAACAATTTTAATTTTAAAAAAACCTCTTTAATCAACGAAGACTGTAAATTAAGAAATCCAGTTTTGTTGTCTGTCCATTTCATTTTATACTTTCAGTACATAGACTAACAACAATATTATGTTATACTTTTGTTGCTAAGCAACATCACATAAAGGCTATTGTTGGAATGAAGTGTTACCAAAATGCACTGGCTTTTCTATGAATATGCTATGATTTCATTTCATGAATATCATAATTTTGATTGGCTCAACAAATTAATTTACAGAAGTTTGACTGCCTCGACTGCACTTTTCTGCCTCTTTGTTGGTCAAGCTTGATTTATTTCAGTTAGCTATGAAATGTGATGTTAGGGTATATTATGAGGTGGGGGTGGTAGTACTTGCCCCATCATTTTTGATGGGCTATACACTGTATAAATAAATATTAGATACCTAGATTGTAAAAGGATATTTTTGGTTTTTATATCTTGGAGCATAGTCTAACAGCTTGTCCTGTATGTAATGATTAAATGTTATACATTTTTTAATTCAGATTTTTTTGGAATAATTGAATAAATATTAAATGCAAAGTCAGCAACATTATCATGTTAATTTTTCATTCAAACAAAAGCACAATTGTATGTATAACAAAGTGAATCAAAAGGGTGAAGTTTTAAATAGCTGCTCAAGAATGTGAATGGATATGTTTACAAACTTGTCCTTGATATAATGAGTAGTAATAACGTAATGATTTAACGTGTGTGGCATGGCCATTCTAGAACAAGTATACTACAACTCAACATCTATAATACATATACTGTCTTCTTTGAGTGTATGAACCCTCCTCATGACTCATCGTTACATTGTCGACACTTGCTGGTCATTTGACTGGAAGCTTTACATGTGCTCTTCATTAAATGTTTTAAAATGCAACTTTTTGTGCCAGTAATAAATACAGAAAATAAAGGATGGTATGTTGAATTGTGCTCTATGGTGATACTGAATTACAAAGAAATACATGTACAACACAAAAATGAAGTGTTATAAAACTGTTAAGAGTAGCAACATAACATTTAATACAATATTTTAATTAGCCATATTAAAACCTGATAAATAATGTTGGTCAATCATTTTAATAACAGAGAAAGAATCATGTAATTCATGATGCTTGTTTAGTTACAACTACTTGGCAGAAATGCTAAAATAGTTCAAACTTGGATTGTTGTTTCATTTTTTAGTTCTTTCTACAAGATACTAAGAGCAGTAATGGGACATTTGTCAATAACCAGCGTCTCAGTAAGGGATCAGAAGAGTCACTAGCAAGAGAGGCTAGCTCAGGAGACATCGTCCAATTTGGTGTGGATGTGGTAGAGAACTCTAGAAAAGGTTATTTATCAGTTTGAGTTTTGATGAAATGTAGCACTATGAGTTTTATATTTAGTTATATTGTTTCAACTGTAAACCTTAATAAGCAGCTTTTAGCTAAATCTGTAGCTCTTGATATTTACTTAAACTGATAAGACTGGAATTGAATTTTGCTCTTGTGTTGTATTCAATTTATATTTTACTTCATAGATTATGTAATTTTTTTTTATATGTTGCATATGTATGTATGTATGTGTGTGTGTGTTTGTATAAATGTAATATATTACTTTTCTTTCATAATTTCTGTTGTTCTGTACAGAATTTTTTTTAGCTTAAAAAGAAATTAAATCTGACAGTTTCTGAGTTTTTAAACTATAGATAAGCTTTTATGTTCCTTTACAGTCACCCATGGATGTATTGTTGCAACTTTAAAGCTCTTCTTACCAGATGGAAAGGAAGCCAAGGCCAGGTATTTATTTAATTAGTTGTTTTACATTGATTTAGTGCACTTTTTATTATTGCAACTTCAATCTTCTTTTTACTAGTTGATTGAATTTTTAAGATGTTATATTTTAACTCTATGACCCTGGCTGTGTGCATCTTGCCCTGAAGGTAAAATTGCACCTTATTGAATTAAAACATCAAAATAAATTTGTAGTTATTTTTCCACACTTTTTAATACTTCAGTATTGGACTTTATCCAATGAAGAAAAAAGTTTGTTTACTTAATTTTATTCAGAAACATGTTTTAGTCAAATTTTGATTTTGAGTTTATTTCAGTATGCTCTGAACAAAAATATTAGTTTTTTGTGAATTTCTTATAATAATATGGCACTTGTAACCTCTAGAAAGAAAAGCCAAAATAGTTTTAAGTAATGTATTGAAAGTTTGAACCTTGTAACTTGAATTCAAGTGTAGTTTGATTTTTAGCCATGTTTCTCAATATCAGTTATCGTGATGTGATGTGATTGCCTGTTGTTCAGCTTTTAAAATCGTAGGCTAGTGATCTGAACACACAATGAATCACTTCTTTTGTTCTTTTCAACTGTATGTAATCCAAATTGACTTCCAGTTTAGCAGAGAATTGCATAGATACTGGAAAAAATGATAAAATCTTAGCTTGTTTATATGCTGCTAAAAGAAAAGGGGTATGTGAACAACATCCACCACAATTACATTACTAATTTTTTTTAACTCTCAGAAGAGCTTTCTTTAACATTTCTTACTTCATTTGAATTGTTGAAGTATTTTCAGTAGAAACTGATTTCTCAAAGTATTAGATAGTTAGACCCCCCTAATAACGGCGGACTCATTTAAGAAATAAGGAGAGTAATCTGTGTTTGATAACTTGACTAAGCTTTCTTAATGTGTGTGTGTGTGTGAAATAATAAGACTGGAAAAGTTTAAGAAAATGAAGAGTCTTTATATGATACAGACAAACAACAACAAAAAAAAGTGTATGTACTTATGCCTACAAAAAGCCAGGTTCTTCTGCTGGATCATGATGATTGTCAGAGCTTTCTTTCTTTTGAGCTAGACTTTTATTGAACTAAATATCAATGATCTTAAAGTATGTCTTTATATTCAAATAACTCCAGGTAGAACTGAATTAAGAAAGTGCACCTAAATTCAACAGCATCACCTTGGGACCTTTGTTCTCTAACAGCATTGGTCCACTGTAACATATAGACAGTGCTCAGTCAGCCAGCAAAGGATATTACAGTGGCTAATTCCACATGCTTGTGATGGTTTTATTGTCTTGAAATTTTTACATGTTCCACAGTAATTCCTGTACATTGAATCCGAAAATGATATCCATTTTTCTCCATCACGTACAGATTTTCTGCAAAACATCATATGTACTTTTACATCAGTAAATCATTTTCATTGAAATTGGGTCACATTTTGTTATGCTTAAAATATTGACAACCACTGTTTGTGCATGCCCTTTGACATTATTTTTTTTTGTTTTCAATATTATTTATTTGTTGCTATGGAAACAAGAGGTTGTATAAATGACCCAAACATATTCTGTTAAATTTGTTGTAAAGAATCAAAGGCACAACATTACAGAATTTGTCAAAAAACATATTACGTATATTTTGGAATAAAATTTGGGGACCAAGACAAATCATGGGCTCTGCACAAAGTTTGCACTGTTTGTGTTGAAGAGTTGAGACAATGGACTAAAGGTAAGAAACAGTCTTTGCCTTTTGGAATTCCAATGGTCTGGTGTGAGCCTAGAAACCATGGATTTGACTGCTATTTTTGCTTGTGTAAGGCTGGAACACTCAAAATAAAAAGGAAATTTTTAACTCTGGTATAAGACCTGTTGCTCATGGACCTGATGTACCTGTACCTACTCCACTGAAGACTCTTGATACAGTTTCATTTGATTCTGATGTCAATAGAAATGATGATATGGATTGTTTTCAACCTGAAACATCTAGGGAACCACAACTTTTCACACAAGGTAAACTTAATGATTTGGTGAGAGATTTGGGCCTTCCAAAGGCTTCTTCATAGATTTTTGGGATCCAGACTTTGGGCTAAGAACTTACTTTCTCCAGGGGCCTCAATTTTACTGGTACAGAAATCATGAGAAAAAGCTTATACGACAGTTTTCGCAAGAAGGTTAACTGGTTTAATGCAACAATATTATTGAATTAATACCAATGCTAGGAGCTGCAATGTATGATCCAAGAGAGTGGTGATTGTTCATTGATTCCTCCAAAAGAAGTGTAAAAAGTGTTATCCTTCACAATGGTAACATATACACATCTATTCCTATTGCTCATTCAGTTCACTTGAAGGAAACGTATGAAAATCTCAAACTTTTTCTTAATAAGTTCAAATAAGTTCTTAATAAGTTTCAAAGAACATGGTTGGCTACTTTGTAGAGAGTTAAAAATTCTTTGTGTGTGAATGGGACAGCAAAGCACTAAATCGGCACTGGATAAAGAAGCAATGGCCATGCAGAGCCAGCCTGATACCAGGATTGAAAAACATTGAATGTGAAAGTTTGGTTGACACAAAGAAAGTCCTATTACCCCACTTCACATAAAACTGGGCTTGATGAAGCAGTTTCTAAAGGCCTTAAACAATGATGGCGACTGTTTCAAGTATCTATTTGGGCAATTCCCAGCACTTTCAGAAGCAAAACTTAAAGAAGGTTTTTTTTTGTTGGGCCTCAGATTAGAAAATTGACTTTGAATGAACAGTTTGAAAGTGGAAAAAGAAGCGTGTATTGCCTTTAAAGATGTTATTGACAAATTTGTAGGAAAAAACAAGGACCCAATTTATGAAAATATTGTCAATAATATGCTTGATATACTCAAAGAGTTGGGTTGTAACATGAGCTTGAAATTGCATTTCTTACACTCAAATATTGACTATTTCCCTGAAAATCGTGGTATCGTCAGTAAAGAACAAGGGGAAAGGTTTCATCAAGACATCAGGAAAATAGAGAGGAGGTATCGGGGAAGGTGGAACATCAGCATGATGGCTGATTACTGCTGGTCATTGAAACTAAAATATGTAGATTGTGCACATAAAATGAGGATGCAAGTTCATTTGACATCAATGTTCTTCCCTTTTCTTCATTTTGTTTGTATTTTTGTTAACAAACATAATAAAAAAAATTTTCATTGTGGAAAATGAAATAATAATTTGATCTAAGTAAGAGTTTTTAGTTCTTCCAGATATGTAAAAAATCCTTAAGTGATAGAAAAAAGGAATATCATTTTTGAAATCTGCATAGGTGAATTATGGAAAATCAGTTATAAAAAAATCAAAACAAATTTTATGAATTTTAGATTCACAGGCCTGTGTTCTTACAACATAGATGTTATATGCCACTACAATATCCTCTAATGCAGAATAATGTTATGTTAAATAAACTACATAATCTATAGAAAGCTCACCTCAAGTTTTAAACAATTTCATCCAGTAATTTTTTAAATGCAATAAAATAGAACTTGATTCACCCAGACATTATACAGTTAAACTAATTTATGGTTAATATTGGTCTTCTAGTAGAACATAATGATGATACTTGTATGTAGTACCGAAGCTATTTCTTATTTTGGGTTTTCTGTGTCTGTAGCCCAACAACTGCTGTTGTTCCAAGCACCCCAGGCACCACCATCTCCATGCAAGATCTCTATCAGTTATCTCAGTATCTTCAGGTAAGTGCTAGATCTGTCATTGAAAAAGTTTCACAGATTCTTCTTTTTTTATGTAGAACAAACATTTTCTTTTATCTGTTGAATAAGCAACTTTTATTTGTTTGACTGATATCGGAGCACTGTTTCTTTTTTGTTTTATTATTTCAGTATGTTAGCTAGCCCATTATAATGTACCTAAAGTTTAGAATATTGCAAATTAATGTATCAGAAGAACTTAAAAGTAATGACTTGAATATAAAATAGGTTTTACTTCAGTCTGAAATTTTATCCACCTGATTTATCTGAAAACAGGGTCAATTAAATTAACAGATACACATGCTGTATATGAAGTCACCTAAGTTGTCATGCTTGAGAAAATATTTTATATTTCTGCATTTTTATAATCTGGAACTGCTAACAAGTAGTTGGAGTTTTTAACATTGTTGTTGAACATAATCATTAAGTTGATGTTTGTTGTCTGTACACATTTTTGTTATGAGAACTTTATCATACTTAATATAGAAAAGTAGACAAGTTTGTGTTATTTTCTGTAGGAGGCCCTTCATCGAGAACAAATCCTGGAAACTAAGCTATGTACACTCCAAAGAGTAGTTACCAGCTCGCAGGAGGCATCAGACAATGGATGGAAGGTAGCATCAGAACTGTACTTGGGACTGGTTAACATTAAAAATTGTAATACAAAGTAAACTTTGTTAACCCTTTTCCAATGGGTGCCCTTTCAAGCACTTTTCTTCGCAAGTCATTGTGTTACATTCAAAATTTAATTAAACATCTTTACTATCAATGTATTATAATGTGTTTTATTTTATCCAAATTTTAATTCCTTTATTTCAAAATAAAACTTTAAAAACTACTTCATGTGTATTGTCACATGACCAACAAGCTATGAAAATTCTCTACTTTGGCTCTCTGTTTCTTCAATAATACAATGGTAGTTGAGTAGAGGTACATCTAGGCAATAAGATGTTTATATAACCTTTTGACTCGCACATTTCAAAGTTCTTTGAATTGATACAGTTAAAAAAAGTAATAAATTTTTTCAAACCCTGACAGGTGCCACGCTCACCTTCAACAAATTTCTTTGAGCTTTATAGCCTACATGTAAATGTTACATACACATTTGGTTTGTCACTAGAAAGAGCTCATTTTACACTATAATCTAACAATGGTTATTATGAAATTAGTGTGCAGTTGTCATCATGGAATACATGTAATTGCCTGTAGTATTGTTGGCTGCTTGATAGAATATAGCACTTCCAGTTGTTTCTTACCTAAATATGTTATAGTTAAATATACAGTTTAAATTGTACTTAGGTCTTACTATTATATTTTAGATAATTATGTGTAGTTATGTTTTATAATGCATATTTAAAAGGTTTAAACATTTTTTTAAATATACATCATACTTTGCATCTGTTCTCAAGGCTTATGATATTACACACTGAAAGAAAATTTTGCCAAAGGGTTGAGCATGTATCCCAAAGAAACTCTAATATGCCTTAATAACACCATTGACTTGTGTCATGATGAATAATATGTGGTGATGGACAAGAAGGGAAAATAAAACATAAAAAATTAAATATATGTGAAAAGGAAAAGGCCTGAAATTATGAATTTAACCAGAGGAAAATCTTTAAAAGATATTCAACAAAATATTAAAAGGTATGTGTTTTTTATTCTATTTCCTAACTTTAATTATTTCATTGCATTGTACATTGATGATAATAGCTAGATATGGTAGAGAAAATGAAAAATAAAATATAAACATTTACCTTAAAAACTTTTGATATTCTTTTAGGGGGTTCTAGAAATTATGCAAATGAAATATGAAAACTATAAGACAGTGAAAAGTAATCACCTTGCACTTGATTTGTTAATTGTTTGAGTGCAAGTAACTACAATAGAAAAATAACATATTTTTAGTAAAAACACTTGTACACCAAGAATGGCATTATTATAATCAAGATTCTTATGAGCTTTAACAAAATTTTACCAGTTTTTGAGAGGATATGTTAAGAAACTTCAGTGTTGCCACATGTATTGTTGTACAAGTGAAATTTGCGACTTCATTTCTGCAAATTTCATGAGCCTGTTGCAAAAGAGTTAAAGGTTAGAAGAAGTAGAAAGAAGTTTTTTAACAATTGTTAATCACCTTCAGTACCAGGGATGTACTTTAGTAGAGTCTACTTACTACCTGGATACCTTGGTACAGTTTGTTAATCATCTTCAGTACCAGGGATGTAGTTTAGTAGAGTCTACTTACTACCTGTATGTCCTGGTACAGTTTGTTAATCATCTTCAGTACCAGGGATATAGTTTAGTAGAATCTACTTACTACCTGAATACTCTGGTACAGTTTGTTAATCATCTTCAGTACCAGGGATATACTTCAGTAGAGTCTACTTACTACCTGGATACCCTGGTACAGTTTGTTAGTCATCTTCAGTACCAGGGATATACTTCAGTAGAGTCTACTTACTACCTGTATGTCCTGGTACTGAAGGTGTTATATGTTTGAAATCTTCAGTGTAGGGGATGTATCTAAGTAACTATTACTTTGTAATGGTTACTTATGATATCACGTCCATTATTAAATGATATTAAAACACCATCTTTTTGCTGCAGGTTTTGATTGATGAAGATCGACTTCTTAGCCGAATAGAAACACTGGAAAGTCAATTGCAGGATTTTACCAAGGTAAGTTCCAATGATGCTGATGGATCCAAGTTTCTATTGTAGGGCTTTCGAGATTCTGTAGCAGGTTGATCTTTAAACATGGAATTTCTTGATCACTTTTATTATAGTATATAAGATGTGCTAGATTCTGTAGTCCATAATTATTCTCAATCTGTTCATTGATTTTACTATTAGACATAAAATGAGATTTGTTTTGTCACTAAATGTTTTAAAAAATGTTCAGTTATACCCTGTACAATTTCATTTTCAGCAAACAGAAAGTTAGAACAAAGACCAATGATTTTATTTAGAGGTATATTTATAAACAATGACATGATATAAAAACCAGTACAATATACATCATCATTAAACTGTCTTTCTTTTAAACTATTAATTCTATACAAACTCTTTGAAAGACAGGGTCAGAAATCTTGCAAATGATTGATTACAGATGACCACACTAAAAATAAATGGTATAACTGGACATCTGTGTATGTGAACCTTAGGAAGTCCATATTAAATCCCGCACTATGACCCCATTGATCTGATTTTTTTATGCATATCTTCCATTATTATTCCACCTTTGTTTTTTAACTCTAAAAAAGTTAAAGTTGGCTTTTCTGAATATTGTGGTATCACTTGGTTTTATAAACTTGTATGTATTACTTAGAATAGCTTCCACTTTAGAAAACTGGTACTTTAGTTATACCCCACTTTGGGACTATTTCATACATGACTAAGAAAATTATCAAACAATTATATCCACAAGTACAGTTTAAATATGTCTTTAAAACAGAGTTTAGGTTAAAAGGACCTTAGGTTTAAAGAAAAATAACATTTATTGAATACATTACTAGTGGTATATGAGATCATCTGTTCAAGCTGCAACCATGAATTTATTGGATCAGCCACTAACCATAAACTTGTGGGCACATTTTCTGTGCATGTCACAAGGTTTTTACTGAGTTACATTCAAAATTTAATTAAACAACTCTACTATTAATGTATGTCAAAGAAATTTGCATTATAATTCAAACTTTTGTGTGTGTGTGTGTGTGTGTGTGTGTGTGTGTGTGTGTGTGTGTGTGTGTGTGTGTGAGAACAGAATACACTTTGTGTCTAGCCATACATGTACATGGAAAGTCTAGTATTATTCAAGTTAGAGAAACCAAAACTTTTAAGATTGTGAATGCTTGTGCATCATATGACAAGACTGAAATTAGACATTTCTTTTAAAGATTTTTTGAAATCAAATATTTCTTTCAAGTTCCTTGTGGTCAATTTCCAGCCACAAGAAATAAATTATCCAACTCCTGACGGAAGCCACACCAACATTCTGTACATAAGATTTAAAATTTAGAAGTAATGTGCATTTATTTATGTACATGTTTATAACCAGACTAAAGTGCCTGTTTTGAACCATATAATCCTGTCAGCCTTTCTAAGTTATTGACAACAAGAAAGCGATAACCTGTTTAGAGATTTGGATGTGTGATGATCATAATAGAACAGGGATGAAATTTTTTAGACTCCAATATAGCTCTGTTAGGTAGCTAAATTACAGTAGTTTTTTGTGGTATTTATCTAGTAATTTTTTTTTTTTTGTACTTCAAAATGAATATATAAAATCTACATGTACGAGATTTAACAAGGCTTGCAGCAAGGGTTAGCGAGTATGATACACGAGTGCAAAAAAATTTTATAACATCATTAGTACTGAAGATCATTTTCTTTATATTTTTTATTTACTGTCCCATGTTTTATGAAAATAATTGAAATTTCAGAATTTATGAGCAACTAGTAATAACGTATACATATGTAACGTATGGTAACCGAAATGTCAATGTATTTCACAAAATACTGGTACGCTAGTACTAAAACTAAGAATAGTAAGAGATTTGTATTTTGTAGACCAGTTTTATTATAGACAGGTATAGTATAATTAGGTATATTGAACTTTTGTTATAACATTGAGGTATAATAAAAGCAAATAATTCAAAATTAGAAACTTGGCAATTCAGGAAAGGTTTATTCATGAAATTTCAGGAGGATGAAATGTCTTACAAAAATCAGTGAAAATTATAAGAAAAAGAACAATGTACATACAAATTGTATGAAGTAATCTAAAGTTATAGAAACTCAAAAATGTATGCAAGTATTTACTCATCATGAGAATGAACACCACTGTACATACAAAACTGTATGAATCAATGAAAACACATATAGAAACTGTAATATGTAAAACTTTATCCAAATGTTTACAATGATAACACAAGAATAACATGATTAAGAATGGTGAGAAATTTCAGAAAACATAAAAAATTGTGTATATAAAACTCATTGAGTGACAATTTTTATATATATATATATATATATATATATATATATATATA
>NW_013665840.1:190051-193369 GCF_000517525.1 Limulus polyphemus | reverse complement strand
ACTATATGAATTATTCATCAATAATGGATATAGTAATACCACATTCAACAAGACACTTCAACGCATTCAAAACGCGTCAGCCAACTCATCACTATCTACAACTTTTACCCCTTGTTCTAAAACGGCTTATCGACTTCTTGAGAAGAATTCTAAGAAGAGAGTAAACCTACAGCCATTGGTCTTGTTTAACAAAATCTGCCATATACATATATATATATTACTACAAACCTTTAAGAAAACTGCAAAAATCTACTTATGATGGCATACATAGAATTATAAATTGCTCTTGATACATGGAAAGGAACATCATTACTGTACATACAAAAGTGTATAGATGAAAGAAAACTTTTGAAAAAATGTTTCTGTAAAAAAAACTAATAATACTGAGAAAAAAATGGATTAGTTTTAGAAAATATTATTTTAAAATTAAAAGTAATCACAAATGGAGAGATATTATCATCTAAGTTATTTTTTAGTTTTTAGAGAAACTGTAAAAGGAATATAGCAGAAATCATTCAAACATTTATCCAAGTACATAAACAATACTTTCATAACTAATTTATTTTGACATATTTTATGACATTATAACATGGAAAATAAATTGACTGTAGTAATTTCAGCAGTGTTGGTTGTGTACTAATTAAAAGTTTAACAGCACTAGTGTTATATTCTTTGAAGTGTTTTATACAGAGAAACTCATTACAGAGTTTACCTTTCATCTGTACTTTACTGATTTTAAGGCAGTGTCTGTATCTCTTCCTTTGACTTCACTAAAAGTGTTGGGTAATGTCTGCGAAGAGTTTTTCATACAGTAGAATAGTACTTTATGTGTTGGTCATTCAAGTACACCCCCATCTTCCATAAACTTGTAGTCCACAATTAACTGAGATTTTGTAACTTCAGTATCCCTCTGTCTTCTTGTCACAGTTGTCATACTACTAGAGTGGAAAGTGGTTAGGGTACAAATGTCTCATTGTCAGTCCATTTTATAGCTGTCAAAGTTCCACATTTAAAAAATCATGCTTCCCCTTTCTGTAAGTTTGTTTCAACCATTTCTTGTGTGAAATACAGTCTGACTTTCTTCTATGTTCCAACAAGTGCAAGTTCCAACAACCAGTAATTTGCCAAATAAATGAACGGAAGTGTAAAAGTTGTCTAAAAAAATCCTGTGGTGTAGTCCATTATAGTTGTCTGTTAGTCCCATCACAATGTTGTCTGCAAGACCCCTAGCTGGGATGTCTCCCTCTTTGCACCTGTATATTTTAAACTTAAGACAGAATCCAGTCAAGGCTTCTGCCAGGACCCACAACTTGATACCCCACTTAACAGGTTTCTTAGGTAGATACTGGAGGAAACTAATTCTACATTTTGAACCCAACATTTGTTCACCTGTGGATAGTTCCCTGTCAGGAGTGTAATTGGATACAAAGAATTTTAGAAAAAGGCCTATAATAGGTTTTACTTTGAAATGTTTATCATAGTTAGGAGCAGTTTTAGGAAGAACAGTGCTATTGTTATTGAAATATAAATCTATGAATAGCATAAAGCACTGAACAAAGGTAGTTGTCTCAGATTTTGGTACAGGAATTCTCCTACTGTGGAAATTGTTGGTCAGTTTTGCTTATGCAACAGGCAAATTGCAGTTCTTCAACAAAACCATCTAGTACCAACCAGCTTAAGACCAAGAACAGTGGACTGCATATGTACACATTGAAAAGGTTGTGTTAGTTCCCCTTAATGTGCAGGAAATGTCCTTTGGTGTACTACAGACACAGTATAATGTGTTGTCACCTTATACTACAGTGATAGAATCCAATGCATAAAGTACACTATTTTCTGTTTGTAAAGAAGGCTGCACTTGTCTGATCAATAACCTGTCTGAAGCAGGTGTTCTATTAGAGCTAAACTGTAAATGTGTGTATTATGCTATTCAGTTTCCAGATGTAATGGTTGTCAGAACAGTAAAAAGAGATAGACTAGCTGTATTACTGGTTTTGCAGTTGCTATGCGATGTCCTAGAATGAACTCGCAGCTTCTAGAGTTCCTGAAGTCCTTTGTATAGGATTGTAGAAACAATTTGAACTGAACACGGCGAAATTATTTTAGTGAATTTCTCAAGGATATTGCTGATGTGTATGTGGGACCAGATGGCTAATTGGGTTGTACAACAGTCAAATGTCATCACATAGCTACAGGTGGCTCACATCTGATAAAATTCAGATAGAAAGTGGTAGATTACCCTCTGGAGAAAATTGACCTTGATACAGCTGTTCCTCTACCCAGAAATGAAAAAAGTAATTGATATATACTTATTAATGTTGATTATTTTATGTGTGCTGATGTTTATCCATTGGTTGACACAGTACAGCGTGTCACAGATGTGTTGGGTGCACGATGGATTTCTTTCTTTGGTGCACCTGGAGAGATCCACATGGGTCAAGGAACTAATTTTAGCAGTCAGTTGTTTATGGAGTTGTGTCAAGTATTAGGAGTGGTGAAGATGCATATTTCACTGTATCATCCTCAGTCTAATGGTTTGGCTAAAATGACAGTTCAGACAGTCAAGTGTATGCTTGGTAAGCTTGGTAACCTGACTGAACTGACAGGAATAAACACCTACTGTATGTCATGATTGTATATTTTACAACTTAGCAACAGTCAGCTGGTTTTCCTCCACTTATTACAGAGGATAACATGGTACCTGCAGGAATATGTGAAATGGCTACATTCTGTAATAGTCAACATGCATGAATTTGCAAAGAAGCAGATAGATAAAGTGGTTGTACGTCAATTGTGTCGTGACATCTTAGTGGCACATGGATTCACCATGAGTGACATAAAATGTGGTGTGCCCAAAACATCTGTTACTAACTGGCCTATTCAAGAAAGGGATGTGTCATATCCTGATTGATCATAACATATAACCTTACAGTGCTGACTGAATTTCTGACCTATCACAGTTTGGTGTTAACTTGGGGTTTTCAATTCTGACTTTTGTTATAAAAACCCATGATTCTGGACTGCTGCCCATTTCATTAGAAATTAGTGTGCATGAATATATATTGTTACGACAGCGGTAGTCACGTGACGCTGGTAATACGTCATGATATTCTAGAAGATTCAAGAAGAAATGAGATGTACGCTTTTTGTATATATAAGACCAGTAAGAAGTGACGGCAGAGATAGATACGGACAGTTGAGTCAAGCGCGTTAGTCGTTCATTGTGAATTATAGTGTTTGTTATAGCGTGACTGTGGAAATTAAGTGTATTGCAAAGTTGTATTAAGAAAGAATAAACTAGTTTATTTAAGAAGAACT
>NW_013665840.1:179282-190030 GCF_000517525.1 Limulus polyphemus | reverse complement strand
AAAGTTTCATCGGAAAGAAATTATACGGGAAATTAACTAACGAATGGAGGCGTAACAAATTTGTGTCAGAAAGTGGGACAAAAAAAAAAAAAGAATGGAAACGAGAAGCGGCAAATCAAACTACAGCTTAGCAGATTTGATGGCAGCAATACAAGAACAGCAAAAGAAACAAGAAGAATGAGAAAATAAACAAGAAGAAAGATTACAACAGTGGCAAGAAAACCTTCAACAATGGCAGCTCAAACAGCACAATAAACAAGAGAGATTACAGCAGTTGTTGGAGGAAAAAGAAAAGAAACAAGAAGAGAGAGTATAGCAGTGGTTGGATGAGAAAGAAAATAAACAAGAAGAGAAATTACAGCAGTTGTTGGAGGAAAAAGAAAAGAAACAAGAAGTATGAGAAAAGAAACAAGAAGAGAGTTTACAGCAGTGGGAACTGGAACAAGAAAGGAAACAGGAAGAAAGTATCCAACAGTTGCAGGAAAGTCAGCAGCAACTACAGGAAAGTCAACAACAGTGGCAAAAAGTACAAATGGAAAACATTAGTAAATTTCAAAGCGAATTAAATACATTAAAGGATGATTTATTGTCTTTTACACAAGGAGGCGTAACAATATTATATATATAATATGTATTCTTGCACACTGATTTTTAATTAAAATGGGCAACTGTCAAGAATTATGGGTTTTTATAAACAAAAGTCTGTAGTCAGACAATCCTCTGGAGAATGTTGTATGATTGTCTGACTACTAGTGATAATCATCCAAAAAATGACATATGATTGTCTGACTATGTATAATAACCCTCCAGAGAATGCTGTTTGACTGTCTTACTACATGTGATAATCATCCAAAGAATTTTGGAGACATCCATTAAACAGGTGTAGATATTAAAATGCGAGTACCCTTGTTTTAAGAAAGGAATCCATCTCAGTATTTTTGATTTTGATTTTTTACCTGTTAAAAGTTAATATTCTGTCATTGTTTGGTAATATTAGAGGATTTAAAAAGATTATTTTCTTTTAAAAGAGCATATCTCAAGATAGGATATCAGAGGAACTAGCAAAACATCAGGATGAAAAGGACAAATATGAAAACACTGCCAAGGTGAGATTTTTAACTTGGAACACTAAATGATAATTTTTAGACTAAAAAAAATGGAGTTTTAATTTTTTGACAGTTTCATGTAAAAATGTTTTTTGATTGCATACAATATCTTTAGTATTAGTAATTAGATATATAGAGAAAAATTTGAGAAACAAAAAGTTATTATGTTAATGATTTGAAAAAATTAATAGATTAGAGTTTTGTGCAAGTATTCATCAATTAAAGGTAATTACATTTGGTGCATCATATTTTAAGGTTTTTAGTTTATAAAAATTGTCAGCACACTAAGTTTTGGTTATTCCTTAACACTCAATATGGATCACAGGACCATTTTTACTTGTATATAGTTTTAATACTATAACGTTTAATACAGTGTGTGTATCTTCACAAAATTTGGCAGACTTTTAGTACACATTACAAGTATTTTGTACACAAAAAATCAGTTTTTTTCAATGAAGTATTTTTACTAAAGAGTTGTTTGTGACTATATTGAATATTTGTTTTGAATAGTCCGTGTGCAAAGTAATTTTCATGTTAAGATTTAAAATACTTTTCTTCACCTCAAAAATCTCCTAAATACATTTCAAACGTTTTTTATCAGTAAAACTTTATATTTTATCTGTTATATTCTCTACCCTATCTCTCTCTATATGGGATCGGTCAACTTGACCGACCTCATAATCACCAAAAAAAATTTAAATAAATCTAAATTACCCTTTTATTCTTACTAGAGTGACTTCTAATTGTAACATGAAACTACATTCATTTATCCTAAGTAGCTTTAAACTCATAACAGTATACATCTATTGATAATTAAATTTTATTGTTTTATTGCCCTTGGAACCATGTCTAACTACCAGTCATGCCATTATAAGTTGTAAATCACTTGGGGAATGTGCAGCTCACATTACACTATCGAATTACCTTACCCACGAGCTACTCCGAGCTGCTTGCATGCATACCTAGTGAAATATTTTTTATTATGTTATTATTATTTATTTTACCTAATTTAACCTTAACTAACCTAAAGAGATCTCTATTTTTACATTTTAGTTACTGTTATAATAATGAATAAAGAATAAACATGAAAAACAAGAAATAAAGTACTTACCCAAGTATTATTATTATTTTTTATTTGCTGTGGACTATTGATGACTCTAAATGCTACTTTTTATACAAATGGTAGTTGTGCATTAAATAATTCTTATTTAATTAAATAAAGCATCAAAGAACATAAAATAATAATATGCAAAAAACAGACAATTTCCTCTAACAATCATAATTTTTTCTGGCTTTCTAACTATGCGACAAGAGCCATTACAATTTCATCCAAGCTAGTCGTTATTTTCCCATGGGAATGAAGCCTGTACTACTAATGAAATTGACAATTATCTGTTCAGAAAACAACATAATACGGTACATCATTTAATAGATGAAAACCTTGGCTTTCTATTGGTTATAGGTAAAGTATAATTAAATGTAAGAGAGAACTATTAACAAATCCTGAAAGAGAGGGTGTGGCAGGAGGGGCCTGATTTTCTATTTGATAGCTCTGTAACCAAACAAAATTGAAGGCTATCAAAATTATGGTTTTTCTGAGCAATAATGATTTTATAGTGAGTAATTTACATTTAATTTTGTAGTTATTGGAGTGGTGGTGAATAAAATGGAGAAGATATCTAGAGAAAGTGTTGCATGTGTCACACTTGGGGAAATTCAGAATTTTTTAGAATATTGCCTTATAGAATTAAGAACTTAAAACTTGTACTATTAAAATATGGATTATTAGCTAAGATTTTATGCTATACTAATTGGTATAACAGAAACAAAAAGTTTAATAAAATTTTGAATATAAGACACTAAAACCTTTTGTCATGTGCAGTAAAGGATACCCATGGGCAATAGGGTAAACAACTGTGAACAACAAAAAGAGAGATAATGTATGTAGTAAAACAGAGAGAAACATTGCACAATTTTAATATAGACAGTTGTGTTGCTGTTCGTGTTAAGATGGAGTGTTCTTCAGTTTTATATCAGATATCAGCAGTATGTTATTAGTTTTATTGTACAAAGGGAATTTTTGTATTTCTCTGAAGAATAAGTAGTTGTTTTATCTCAGGAATCTTTGAGGAATGTGCTTCAAGAGAAATTGGAAGCTGTGCGAAGAGCTCAGGACCTTGAGGTATCGGATGAATTTTTTATTTCTAGTTACATTAAATTGCTTAATGATAGATTTTTAAAGTTCCCAAGACCTATAGGTGTTATAATATGATGTGAGGTAGTTTGATTGGAAAGGCTTTTTTTTCATGGGGGATTCAAATTTTCAAAACTTTTCTTGAATAATTTCACTTAAATTTCCAACAAATCTATGTATTTTTATTCAATGGAAAGCTAAGTTCTCAGAATTTGATTTTTTAAATTATGGCCTAATTAATATACTTCATAATTTCTTATTAATATCTAATTAATTTCAAGTTATTTTGAGAAGATAGTGATTAACTTGCATGGTTTGTGCAATTATACATAAGATGTTGTTAATGCTAGGCTAGGCTTATGTTTGTTTCCCTTGCTGTTGTAGCAGCAATTCGCAATCTTGATCTCCACTTCTTTATGCTGAAAGTGCAATCCTCTATTATTTACATTGGGAACTTGTAAAACAAATGATATTAAATAGTAATAATAATAAATAATTAAATAAAGTATTAATTATTTAATTGATAAGTAACAAAATAACGTATATACCAAAAATACAGTAATAGGTTGATCGTGACTGGTTACCTCTATATTGTTAGGGGTCATAATTAGGTATTATGACATACTACCGGGACTGCTCACTGACAAAGATGCTGTGAAAGGACTTCAGAATTGAAGAGGGGAGAGACCATGTTTTAGCCAGTGCTAAAAATCCCTCTTACATATAACCATAAATTGCACATGTGAATGGAAGCTCAAACATTTGCATATTATTTAGGTCCTTTAACATTCAATAATGACAAAAATACAATTTCTTAATAAAACTTGTGTTAAGTATGGTGGTTTGAGAAAATACTCTAAAATTCTTCTATGATAAAGATTTTAACTTTAATTTCTACACTGAATTTCATAATTTTCAACACACTTTAGAACAAAAAAACCTGCAAATGTAATATTGTACTTTGTTTAGAAAAATTTGTAAGTGTATGATGTTTTTTGTATATGTAAATATATGTTGAAAAAAAGGAAATCACAGTCTTGAAAGGCCTCAAAATGTGAGATACCTAAGAAAGGTGAGTTTCATGTCACAGTATAACACATAAGGTGGCAAAGCATAAAGCCTATGTAGGCTAGAAAATGTGTCAAGGCATCACATTCAACTAATAAGTAGTTTATCTTTCAATCCTCTCAGTCACTTCAGTGTGAGTATATAATCAAGGATGTATAAGAGAAAAATTTTAGAGATATCTTCTCTATCATAAATCACTACTGTACAGGATGTTCTAAATTCAAAACATCTCGCTAGCTCGGGAAGACCTTAGGAAATCAAATATCTCTAGTTCAAACGTTTAATGCATTGTGAGAACTCATGTTAGCAGTATAATAGGATGTATCATTATATTTTTAGGTTTTTGAGTTTTATGCTAAGTTTGTAAAATTTTTTACATTAATAGATTTGAATGTGTGAATATCTTTCAGAAGAAAATGGTACTTATATAAGAGCTGTGATTTACTATGTTAATCTGCTGGAAAATACATAGTTGAATAAACTTTTGTTTGATTGTCTCTTTGTGCCTATAATATATGAATAATGTTTTCAAAACAATGTAAAAAAAATTCAGTGACATAAGCTTATTTGAAACAGATTTGTGGCAGGAGTTGAAGAGAAACCTAATCCTCTGCATGATATGCTGAAAACTGTAAACTTCCTTTTTACTCAGAGTTCTCTGGCTGGAACTGAAGTGGAATGTAATCACCTACGAGATGTATATGAAAACACCCAGCAGGAGTTGCTGCTTCTTGCAGCCAAGAATGATGAACACCTTAAAGAGATTGAAGAACTCACAAAGAGCTTGAAGGTAGTAAAGAAAGTTCCAATTTCAAGATTTTAAGACTTGTTATTTATTTAAAAAGTCATTTTATTAATATCTCGGTAATTGCTATATGGTTCTCTGTCCATTAAGCCATTCCTAGCTTGTTACATTTTTGGTAGTAGATGGTTATTCAAAATATCTTAACTCTTCACTTTGTTAACCAACAATAACCTGGACTTACTGAACTGTATCATATGAAATGTGTTACAAACAGGTCACAGATAGGCCCAGTGGGTAGAATACAAGTACATCCAAATGCCATTACTAGAGTAATGACACATTCCAGTAACATCATAAAAATAATTATACACCTAATTTCATATTTATCTACAATCATTAGATTAATTATTTTCCAAATATCATTACTATGTTAACTACACATCTAAGTACTATCACCAGGGTAATACTATTTTCCAAAAGCACCATTAGGGCTAACAGTGAAAAGGAAATATGAATAAAGAAATGGATATTTGTTAATAAACTTAAACTGAAGTTGAATGAGCAAAACTGTGTGGTTTGTTTATTGTTGAATATTTTGGTGTTAGCAGTGTGTTAAGTTGAAATGGGCCAGATGCTAGCATCAAAAACAGACTGGATGTTTATGTTAAAGGCAGACTAGACTAGCATCAGAGGTATGCCAAAAGTTAGCTGAGGACAGGCTAACATCAAGAGCATCAAAGAAGCTTAAGGTAGAAGCTAGCTTCAAGGGCAGACTAGAAACTAAAGTCTAGAGTAGGGTAGAAACAAGTCTCAAGGGTAAGTCAAAAGCTTGTGTCAAGGACAAGATAGAAACAAGTGTTAAGTGTAGGCTAGAAACTAATTACAAGGACAGACTAGAAGATCGTCTTCTATTATTGTTCTGTCACTCAATAAATTCATACTTGATTAATACGATAATCCATGTTTCATTATGACCTTTCTACTTACAGGAATCAGAAGAGAAAGAAGAAGAACTTTCGAATAAAGCAACAGAAGAAAAGCAAGCTTTAGAAAACCAGCTGGAAGAAATGAAGAAGCAAGAGAAGCTTTTAGCAGCACAAGTAAGAGTTGTAAACATTTCACATACGTATGATGTTCAATTGTATTCTACATACATAACAGAGGAAATTGTGTATTTGTATACGTTTACATTATGTATTGTTTATTTTCGAATGTCATTACTCTTTGTTTTTATATAGAAAGTTGGTATGTTCATTAATTTTAATATTAAATAAGCATTTAAAAGAACTTTAGCTTATTATTATATTTCCATTTCATCCTCTTGCTAGAGACAGGTCAAGGTGTATGTTGTGACTTTTTAGGGAGTTACATTCAAAATTTAATTAAACTACTTTATTATCCTTGTATATGAATAAACCTGACATCAAAACATGGTTAATTAATCAAATTTTACTGCTGCATAAGTTTTAAGCTCTTAATTTTATCTATATAAAGAATATGTTTGCGTATATCTGTCCAGAACTTTTCTTGCAAATTTCTTGACCAAATGCTACAAATCTTGTATCATTAGAAAGGTCTTTGTACGAGGAGCGTGGATTGCATATTGGCTTTTCCATTCAGAATAATCTTGTCTGTTCTTTTGCTTAGTCAAACTTTTTAATGCAGGGAAGATAGGCTTTATCAAGATGCAATAAATATATCTATATAGATAATACACTTGCATTTGTTTGTCCAGAACCTTTCTCACAAATTTCTGGAACAAATGCTACAAATCTCCTATATGTAGACAGGCCTTTGTCCAAGAAGTATGGATTACATATTGGTTTTTCCATTCAGATTCACCTTACTCGTTTTTTGCTTCTTAATCCAATAATTATGTTACACGATGGCACAATGTCGTTGTCATCACGTGATGACTGGCTTTGATTTCAACTGTAGTTTTTTATTTGCAAAGTATTTCACACAAACAACACTTAACCTGTATGTAGTTTCCTAAAAAGAAATGAACATTACACTAACTATAATTTCTATGGGCTTTCTCAACTTATTTAGGTCTAAAATATGCTTCCACAGTTCATTCAAAAAATATGCTTATCACTTTGTGAACACACATTTGGATGTTCCTGCATATTCAGCTAAGTCTACCTTTATTACAACTTTACATTTACTTTACTTTAGCTTTGGTTCATTTCATAGACTATTATAAACACCTTTTTAGCTTCTTTTTTTTCTTTATTATGGGTTTTATTCTTTGTTTTTGTGAGTTTCTTTGTTTCAACTCCTAAAACTGTCATACACTAAATGCTTATAACTGTTTCATACTCTGCACATTATCATAAATACCATTATTATACTTTGTTTACTTTACATGTAGTTTTATTAAATATAGTTACTTCTACCTGAATTTGTCTGTCTGACCTTGTAAATTTTTTTCAAATAGACCAGGATTTATTAATCTAATACATAATGCCTGCAAGAAAACGTAGCTTAAATGCCATATGTGAAGATGATAGAATAAGGAAAATTCAAGTGAAGGTCATGAAAACTACTGCAATGTTTTGCAGGTTGAAGCTGGTAAAGAAATCCTCAATTGCCCCTAGTATGACAATTGTGACATTTGCTCTCTAAGTTTTCTCTCTTCTCTAATTTATTTACCATCCCTCCAAGAAGTGTGGAATTTAACTTGAATGAATGTAATTATTACTCAGGCAAAGCATAATTTTTATAGAGTTAAATTTTATTGGTTTATGGAACCGTAAATTAGAAAATTAGACCCAACTGCCACACCCACCTATCACATCCTCTCTTTCCCAAATTTCCAATAGTTCTCTCTGACCTTTTATACTATATTATTTATCACCAATAGAAAGCCAAAGTTTTAATTTATCAAATGGCATATTGTATTACATTGTTTTCTGTACAGTACATTATTTATTTCCTTTTTCAGCTCAGCTGAATTTTTAAATGCTCTTACATTATAGTTAGAAAGCAAGAAAAATTATGATAGTTATAACACATTGTTTGATTTTTACATATTTTTATTCTATGTTCTTAGGTGCAGTATTTAATTCAATAAAAACTCATTTATTGTGGTAGTACCATTAGTATAAAAATGTAGGCTTAAGTTTCATCGACAATCAACAGGAAAATTTAAAGACCCAGGTAAGTACTATATTTCTTGTTTTTCATGTGTATTCTTTATTTATTATTATAAAAGTAACTAAAATGTAAAAAAAAAATAGAAACTTATTATGTTAGATTAGGTAAAATAATGAAAAAAAACATGATAATAAAAACTCTTCACAAGGTATGCTTCTGAGCAACTAATTGAAAAAGTTTGTGAAGACACACAAGATATTAAAAATTATACTATGAAAACTATGGTCTTTTTGAGGTCATGTGGTCAGTGTAATCTACTTAGTCAGTAGTGAGAGAGTTAACAATCATGAAGACAGAAGGATTGAGATGTGTTTGGGTTCTGGAAAGTCCTGGAAATTTGCTCTGTATATGATCTGTATAAACACTAGTTAAGCTTTATATTTTCGTTTAGGGAGGTGTTTTATTATCGTCTTATAACAGCATTATCTTTCTTCACAATATATCTTTCACTTTGAACCCAGAATTGCTGTTATGGGTTTGTGGAGTCTTACAGCAATATTAATATTGATAATAATGAGCCACACTTTATAGATTTATGGCTTTTCCTACAGCAAATCAGAGTTGGACATTTTCCTTTTATCCTTAAGATAATTTTCAATTTTGATAACATTGGTACTTGATCATTTGTGTAAAATGTTTTTTTTAAATTTATCGAATCGAATAAGTAAGCCTAAGGGGACAGTTTCATTTTTAATGGAGCTTATGATTTAATATGTGGATGTTTGAACACAACTGTCTTCCAGTTTTTCATCACATATTTAAAGAAGAGTGTGATGGTGTATAATGCCTAAGCTTATGAAGCCTTACAAAAATTATATAAAATCATGTTTGACTACAGATATTCTCATTTCACTAATACAGTCCAAGATATCTAAAATTAGTATTTCAAATCTATGTTGTGTTTACTACAGGAACTCTGTTATTGAAAAAAAAAAAGGCCTTCTAGCAGTGACTTGATCTCTGGAGTGTTTGTTTTGATTAATGCAGCTGCTAGTTTATAACTGTATGTTAATTACATGAGTATTAAATTAATTTGTGGAATCTTTGTCTTAATGTATTTCAGATTGAGTCTTTACAAGCAAATAATGATTTTGCTAAGGAACAGTTGACGGCTATGAAAGGTATGACAATAAAAATAGTATTGTATTAGGTGTGAAAGGTATGCCAATAAAAATAGTATTCTATTAGGTATGAGAATATGACAATAAGCAACAGTATTGTATTAGGTGTGAGAAGTGTGACAATAAGAAATAATATCGTATTAGGTGTGAGAAGTGTGACAATAAGAAATAATATCGTATTAGGTGCGAGAGGTGTGACAATAAGAAATATTAGTTATGAAAGTCGTGATCACAAAAAGTAATAACACTAGCTTTCAAAGGTATTACAATGAAAATAAAATTGTGTTAGCTATAAGAAGTGAGGCAATAAAAAATATTATTGTATAAGTTATGAAAATTATGATGATAAAAATAGCATTATGCTAGATATAAAAACTGAATAATAAAATAGCATTTGCAGTAACTATGAAACAAATGATGATGAAGTATATCACCTGAGATTGAAAACTACTGTTTTATTACAGATAAAAAAAATCAGAGCTGCTTTCAAATGGTCTATGTAACTTTCTTAGACCATCTTATTTAAGAACCCCCAAAAATTTGTTTTTTTTTCAAAGTTCATAAATCTTGTTTCTCTCTAGGCTCTACATCCCATTGTCCTTATATCCTTTAACCGTATTGCCTCGGGTATCATTTACTGCGCATGACACAAGGTTTTTGTTTATGGTATACCAATTAGAAAAGTATAAAATCTTAGCTAATAATCTATATTTTAATGGTGTACAAGTTTTAAATTCTTAATTCTACAAGGCAATATTAAAAAAATCCTGAATTTCCATTAGTGTGACCCATGTGACACATTTTCTCTTGGCATGTCATCATCCCTATTTTATCCACCACCCCTGAAAAAGGTATGAAATTAAACATAAAATACTCTATAAAATAATTATTGCTCAAACAAACCTTAACTTTTATAGCCTTCAATTTTGTTTGGTTAGAGCTATTGAATAGAAAATCAGACCCCTCTTGCCACACCCACCTGTCACATTCTCTCTTTCAGAATTCGTTGATAGTTCTTTCTTACATTTCATTATATATTACCTATAATCAATAGAAGGTCAAGTTTTTCATCTATAAAATTACTTATTGTATAATGTTGTGTTCTGGCCACAGAATAGTCAGTTTCACTTGGAGCAACAGTTATTTAAGACTAGATTAGGTAAAATAAGTAATAATAATAATATAATTAAAATGGTTCACGAGGCACGCACGCGAGCAGCTTGTGGGAAATGTAATTCGATAGTGTAACATGAGCTACACGCTCCCCAAGTGATTTACAACTTATAATGGTGCGGATAGTAATTAGACATGGTTCAAAAGGGTAATAAAATTTAGTTATAAATAGATGTATGCTA
>NW_013665840.1:170630-179019 GCF_000517525.1 Limulus polyphemus | reverse complement strand
ACTCAATATATTCATGGACAAATCTTTATTTTATTTTATTAAAAATACTTCACTAAAAAATATGATTTTTTTGTATATGAAAGACTGCTAAATTTGTGAAGATATATACACACTATATTGAAAGTTAGAAGTATTAAATCTATAAAGACTTTATTCGAGTACAAAGAGGTCATGGGGTTGGTCAAATTGACCAAGCCTGTGTTGAGAGAGTTAATTTAAATAGAAACAAATATTAAGCTTGACTATTTTCACCTTACATCAACCTCCTTGTTAATAAAAACAAAATCCCCAATAATTTGACACAGAGCTAAAATATTTCAAGCCATTCACCATTATCTTCAATGCCAACTTGAATAACAAGTACTCATTTCTGAAGCACTAAATTGTACCCTTGATTGCTTCAAAATGACCCTTCTCATAGTTCTTTACTTCCTTGTGAAACTGCAAAACTATCTCCATTTTGTCACTTTTTACAGCAATTTTCAATTTGAAGGTCTCAATTATGGCCAGATTGTAGATTTTCTTAATGATTCTAAGAATAACATTCTTGACCCCATTGTTATTTCCATCTAATGTTAACCTTTAAGTGTTGTCAAATGCATCTACCAACTAGATTCATGCCACCAGTCAAACATACAAGTATACATATTGATGATCTGATTAGTATGTCAAATTATTAAGTACTTGTTTGACAAAATATATTTTATATATATATTTCTTTCCAGACATTTTTTAATTTTTGTTTATTAGATTATTTATTTGCTCTTAATACTCATCTAAGAATAACTAGCTAACCATTGTTAATTTAAACCAACAATACCCAATATTAGATTATGAGTTCACTCATTGTAATTGATGTACTTGATTGTACCGGATTAACCTGTTAAAACTCTGTAACCATAGAAATAATACTCTCTCTTTAACTGGTAATAAACAAGTTTTTCAGAAATATAATATAGTTTTATAGCTAATACAAACAACAAAAATAGCATTGTATTAGCTGTCAAAGGGATGAGAGTAAAGTTGCAACGTTAACCCCTTTGCTGTATATATATATATTTTCAAAACTACTAAAACAGATTTTTATGGTTTTGTGGTAGAATTCTTTGTTTTGTCACATTATATTCATAAATCTTTTAGCAACACAAAATTTACATGCTTCCCCAACATGAACTATTTTGATTTTTATGGGACGATCGGAAGAGAAACCTTTTTATATATATCCCCAAAATTCTGTGAAAGTAGTTTATCCTGTTGAAGATAACTGCAGTCACAAAGCAAATACACCTGTGTGGGGATATACAAAAAGAATTATGATATGCTCCTCCCTCCTTTCACAAAGTTACCTCAATCTTTTTTCTGCCCTATGAGCATTGCTTAAGAATTCTTGTGCTCAGCACACAAGTCTATAAATTACATCAGTTTTGTGCCATTTTTGATCATGTATGTATCATTTGATTACTCTCCACCAATAGTATTGCACCACCTATATTGGCACATTTAGCTCCCTCTGCTATTCCTGCTCAATCCTCACTGTAGCTTCCATTTATGATTGTGCTTATTTGCCATTTTAATTTTTGTTTCAACAGTTTTTTCTTACTGTGTTTGTATTCCATTATTTCAACAGTTTATTTTTTGTATTTGTTCATTACCGAATTATATGAGATTTTCATCTAAATTTGCGATTCAGTGTATCGACTACGGTAGTCCTTTTACAGTCAACAATACTACTGATATGACTTCCTAGGAATCAGTTTTGACTTTATCTGCAGAGGAGGTACAGGCCTTAATTCGCAGGAAGCTAAATTCATATGTTCAGCTGATGATTTCTTCTCCTTTTCAACCTGAAAATGTTGCTGAGAAAAAATACAATCAAGAAGAAGACGATTTAGACTTTCTCTTTTTCCAACACCTCATTTTGGTCAGTCACACTCTACACCTATTCAAAAGATTTCACCTTCCACACCCCTTTTTTAACAGCTGGTTACTGAGGTTGACACATATTCAGTTTTTTCTGTATATTCAAGAAGAGGCTGATTTTGCTAGTTTTTTTTCTCCTGCTCCTGTTGCCATGCTTCCATGTTGTTCACTTTGGTGGAGGTTTGTTGTTCTCTTCCTTTCTTCTTGTTGATTCCAGATCTCCTAGTGGATCAGTGGTAAGTTTTTCGACTTGTACACTTTACACCTTGTTTGTGATACCCGTGGTAGGCATGTCTCAGATGCCTTTTGTGTGGTTTTGCCCTTCTTTACACACGAGAGGATTAAGTATTTCACGAAATCAATGCTCGGACTTTGGTAAGTTAGATATTTGTGTCCTTTGTCGTATAAGTTAATTTAAATTTATTGTAAGTTAGATATTGATTATCACTTTGTTTTCTAGGTAAATTTAGTCAGTTTACATGTTCATTATTATTATGTACTTTGTAAACTAGAGAAATTTCAATGTTTCTTCAGTTCGAAATTAACGAGTACTTTGTCTACTAGGCATGTTTAGATAGTTTATACTTTACATATCATTCCTGCTAGTAACATCTAATTCATCATTCTATCTGAATAAATTTTTTCTTCGTCATTGTTAAATATGTGCCTTATAATCCAAATTTTTATCAGTGTAGGACTTTATTTTTTTGCATTGCTACATTGCTGACATGTTCATTTCTTTACCATTTGTAGAGCTGAGCTTTGCTTCGGCTACATTTCCTACATTCTTGATACTAGAATGCAATATTTTTCCTCATACTCTACAATTCAGAGTTTGTCCCCACAGCACCCACATTGTCGATAGTTATTTATAGCTAGAAGTCAAGTGTTCCAGTTTAGAGCCCTACCATTTGAACTAATCTTAGCTCATTATGTGTTTTGTCAGGTAGTAAGAACTTTTGCCCAACATCTTCATTTGATGGGTCTTCACACTCATCATTACATGGATGACTGACACCTGCTTGCATTCGCAGTCCAGCGACCACACTTGTCTGCTCCTACAAGAAGCAGCATGGGGGGAATTCCTGATAAAGATGGAGAAGTCCATTTTTACCCCCACTCAATACCTTGTTCATTTGTGGTTTTTCTTCAATTCCAACCTCAACTGGGCTCAGCTTTCTCCTCTTCATCTTCAGGATATGGAGTAAGTAGTCCACAAGATCATGTATGTTCCCTTCAGTGGACACTCCTGATCAGTGAAACTTCTGAGATCCCTTGGACTACCCTTTTTACCCTTCCTTCCCAATCAGGGCAAGCTCACAGTGGGGGTTCTGCATCCTCTGCCTCATCCGGATTTACATCTGTTCAAGGATGCATCTTTAGAAGATTGGGGTACTTACATGTGGGAGATTTCTGGTTTCTGATCAATTGAGGAGTCTTCTTTCCACTTTCTTCCTCTTCTACAGGGGAGAGTTGTTATGGTACACTCTGACATCTCCACAGTGGTCACTTACATCACCAAGCAAGGGGGCTACCAAATCCAAGTCTGTGCTTTCAGACCCTGGATCTCCTTTTCTGGGCCCACAGTGACTACATGGTGGTTTCAGCTTGCCATGTTCCTGGTGTCCTGAATCTGGTTATGGATCATTTATCTTGACCCAACAAGATTCTTCCCATGGAGTGGTCCCTTGATCCACAGGTTAATCAATGGGTGTGTTCTCGGCTGGGAAAACCTCATATTGATGCTTTTGCCGCCCACTGGAACACCAAACTTCCTTCCTTTTGGTCTTCTGTTCCACAGACACTAGCCCTGGGAGTAGACACATATAATCAAGATTGGAGGTGTCATCACATCTTTTTGACTCCTCTTCAAAGTTCTATCCCTAATTCAAATCACTCAGTGTTTAGTCCTACTTGTGGTTTCATACTGGCCGGTGCAACCATGGTTCCCTCTGCTCCAACTTTTACTTGTACAACCTCCCCTATCTTTACCTCTTTCTCGTTCTCTTCTCTGTCAACCTTGGTTGGACATTGTTCCTCCAAAAGTCGAAACACTCCATCTTCAGGCATGGCTTTTGTCAGGTTCATTACCTCGGCTCGGGGACTGACTCCACATGTTGCATCTTTCCTTTCCAGATCCATCAGGCCTTCTTCCATGTCCATTTTTCAAAGGCAATGTTCTACCTTCCACCTTTGGTATTTTTGACTTTTGTCTTTGACTTCTATCCTTCCCACACTTCCATTTTTCATCTTTCCTAATTCTTCACCTGCTTGTTTGACAGAGGCTTGTCTGCTTCGACTGTGTATACCTGTCAGGTTGTCTTGTCAAATACCCTCCATTTCTCCAATTTTTGTAAGCTTTGTCTTCCCCTGTCATTTCCCTCCTTTTTTGCTCCTTTCAAATCATGCATCCTTTGATTTGCCTGATTGGGATCTCAGTGTGGTCCTTTATGCCCTTTCCCATCCTCCCTTTGAACCTTTGTCTAAGTGTTCAATGTACCATTTCTCCTTCAAGACCTATTTCCTTCTCCTCCATGTTTGCGGATGTCATCAATCAGATATTTATGCCGTTTACCTTACCCACATCCTGTACCATTGATCTTGTGACATCCTATATCCCAATCGGTCCTTCCTCCTTAAGACCTATGCTGCCTGTGAAGTTGGTTTGGCTTTCACACCCATTTCCTTAACTTCCATCTCCCACCCGTACTCCCATTCTGATCCTGATTGGCTTCTTTGTCCAGTTTGCTTTTTAGGGACTTATGTGGTATGTACTGCCTCCTTTTGAGCTTCACGCTTCCGACTTTTTATTCCCTGAAACCCTTCTGTTTCCCGTGATCTATCCCCTATCACACTAACTGATTGGGTTCATCAACTCATTACGCTGGCATATTTGGACTTATCCATGGAATGTTGCCATCTCCACAGTGTTTCTTCTCTTCAAATTTGTAATATCATCATGTCTTTGGCTGCTCACCTTTGCCATCCTTTGGCAGAGGTCTCTCAGGCTGGAAAGTGGACTACCCCCAATACCTTTGTCACTCATCTGCATGATCTGGCTGTATCTTTCTCAGATGGATATTTTCTACCTCTCATGATGAATCAACACTCGTTCATTTTACTTTGATTGGGATAAGTCTTATCACTTCTCTTCATTTATGCTTTTATTTTCAGCAACCCTCCTTTTTTACCACTGATAATGGGATCCAAATCTGTTGCGGGTGTTGCTTGGTCTGGTATGCTTTGTCTTAAACCTGCACTATTTATGGGTTGCACTGTAAGACACTGTTGAGATGGGGTGTTCCACAAGACCACTAATGGCATACCCAGTGGTGTGTATGTTTATAGATATTGGTAAGTTTCACTCATTGGTGAACCGTCACTCATAGACTTCAGGAGTAAAGCAGAAAGGGATTTCTGCCCATCCTTGCTGACTCTGATTGAATAAATTGGTGTCAGTCTGCTTTTAAAAATAGAGAATCGTGAACATCCATTGCACTTTCTCTGGTATGACATTCCTTCAGACTCCCCAATGCATCCCCCCCCTTTTCTTCCAGATGCGCATGTGAGTTCTTGCCAGTTCCCAGTCACTGGGGTGGTGGACCATGGAGGCCTTCTCCTGAGTGAATTTAGAAATTTAATATACAATACATACTCATGATTATTCACTCACTGTAAAGAGGGTAAAGTTGCTTTCCCTCCTTCCATTTCCCTTGAATGTTTTTCTCTTCCCTGCATTTAAGGTTTAGTGTGTTATGATTTCTTCTCATAACACTGGTTACAGATATTACCCTGTCCTTACGGTTGAGTTGAGGCAATGTCACATAATGCCGGGTTTGGTTTGTAGTACGTCTTGCTCCTACAGTGGTTTTGGGAGTTTGGTTTCAGCCCGAAGTAACTTTCTCTTCTTAATTCCGGTTGCTTGATGTATGACACACTGTTTACTGATGGTTGGGGTTGATGAGTTTATGTAACACGGTCCACATACCCTAGCCACTATGTTTATGTTACAATATTTTTGTTTCTATCTTTTTTGATCATCAACCTCCCAATGCCGAGGGCAAGTTATGGAACCTCTTCTGTCTGGTTGAGTTTGTGTATGTACATAGCTTACTTTGGTTTATATTTTACTATGGATGGCATCTCTCAAAACAAATTGCACTCGTGCACTTCCTTTTTTCCACCCATATTGGATTCATTCCCTACTTCAAGGGGGAAGAGCATACCTGTTCCAAAAGTAGTGTGGTACTCCACAAGTGTGCTTCGTTTTTCTCTCAGAGCACATACATTCATTCTGGGCGGTTGCTTTCTGCTTGGTTTCAATGTTGTGCACCTAAGCTGGTTCCTCCACCTTTACAGTGCGGGATTCCAGCTTTGTGTGAGACAAGAAGTCTGTATCAGAAGCTAACATTTTCTTACACTGAAAATGTATTTCTGATAGGTATTCACCTTTCCTCACACACACACACACACACACACACACACATTTCTCACCCTTCCTACTCATTGCCAGTGTTCTTCTTTTAGAGCCTGCCAATTTTAGAAAGTGTGGACTGAGTGGGAATAGCAGAGGGAGCTACTTGCACCAGTAGAGGTGATGCAATACAATTGGTGTAGAATGCTCACATGATACTTACATGTTCAAAAATGGCATAAAATTAATGGTTTTTATAGATTAGTGTGCTGAGTACGAAATTTTTTAACCATCCTTATAGGGCAGAAAGAAGATCAAGATAGCTTTGTGTGAGTGAGGTAAGTACCAATCAGAAATATGAAGAAAATATGAAAATTTTAACGTTTAGTATATGGCATAGATTCCTTGGCACAATGCACATATACAAACAGATATCATTCTGTAAGGCACAATGCAGTAGAAGAGTAAAAAAAAAGTGCAAAATGTATGGCAATAAAAATAACTTTGTATTAGTTATAGAAAGTATGAAAATTTGTAAAGATGTATCAAAACATTTTAAATTTTTGAAATATTTATGCATTTTTCTGTAATGCACATGAATGTTGGTGTAAGATTAGTCTGGTCATGTTACTAAATGTATTTAATTTTTTATATAGTAAGATATGAGAAACTGAAGAATGATGATGGTTATCTAAAAACAGATGAACTAGATGAAACAAATGTGGTACCAACACAAGGTAATTCTCATGGTTTTAAAAACTGGATAAATTATTAAATCTTCTAAACTTTGATATTTCAACAGTTGCTTTTGAAAAACGATTGTTAGCAGATGAGTTAAGTGAATATTCGTATATCTTTGAAAAGACCAAGAGAACAGCATTTTGTTATAAAGGCTGGTGGAAATCAAAACACTGGGCAGCAAAATTTTATTGATTTGCAACATTTAACAGTTTTCCTATGAGTTCTTAATTTCCTAAGGAATGCTCATGTATCTTTTGTTTCATATATCTTTCATCCAGAAAGACTTATTACTACCATATAAGATAATTATTTTTCTTTGTATCTTTTAGAACTTTTTCATGCAACATATAGGGGAGGTAGGATAATGATATAAAAGTAAGTTGATAGTGCATCTAAGAGAATGCTCAGAAGGTTGTATAAGAAGGGAAAAAACTTGCTAGATGATAAAAATGTGGGAGAATATTCAGTATTGGGTAAAACGGGAAGATGATTCAGTGGGTATAAGACAATATTCTAAATGAAAAATACAATGTTTAACCCTTTCCAAATGGGTCAAAGGTCATGTCATCACGTTTGTTGACTCGCATTCAAAATTTTATTGAAATACTATTTCATGAATTTATGTCAATAAGTTTGGTATCAAATTGTAGATTATAATTCAGATTTTTGCATTATACATTATTCAATTTCTTAAAAGTAAATGTTAAGAAACAGTTAAACATTGATTGTTTTTTGTATGTCACATGGTATGTTGAATGCAGTACTGGTTCAAATTAGATGTTTGTGATGTCAAAATACTAAATCTATAGTTTTGAGCAAATTAGGAACTCAAATTACTGATATTGACAAACTAGAATATGAAATAAGAAACTCGTATCTTTTCTATTTGCCAAGATATTGTCATGTACTGAATCAAACAGTGGCCCCGCTCACGTCTTTCCATTTTTGTAAACAGTCTTTTATATACACTTACTTCAATATATGACCTGTGAATAACCAATTGAAAGCTCAGAATTTCCAACCCCCCACCCCCACCAGTAGCTTTTTCAGCCATTTTCATGTGTTAGGATGCCATCTCATACTTTTGACCCAAGATTTTAGGAAGGTAGGTTGTGTCTTTGGTCTGCTTGAAATTTAATATTTTTTTAGACCCAAATTTAGCTTAGTTACTAAGCTTGATAAATTATTGTGGAATTCTGTGGTATCGATTCAGTAATTTGTGATTTTTTGGTTATTCAACTGTGTGTGTGTGTGTGTGTGTGTGTGTGTATATATATATATATATATATAACTAATTAATTTATTTAATTATAC
>NW_013665840.1:166082-170479 GCF_000517525.1 Limulus polyphemus | reverse complement strand
AATATACTTAGTCTAAACATTTATGTTTTTGTGTTAAAATTTGTCATTTTAGAACGAAAGAGGCATAATTTATATTTATTTCATAATTTTTTATGGTTACAAGATCGGTCAAATCTACTGAACCTGTTAGTAAAAATAACAGATAAAATATAATGTTTTTTCTTAAGAAATGTTTGATAACTATCTGGACATTATAAAGATTTTGCATGTGAAATTTAAAAATTTTCTGATGCATAAAAGTATTTTTAATCTTAAAATGAAAATTGCATGTTGGATAGTCAACATACAAAAAGAAAAAAAAAGGCATGAGAAAAACATTGCTTAACAAAGCTTAAAGCTTAATAAAAAATTTGATATTTTGTGTATGAAAGCATTGTAATGTTTACTGATAATCTGCCACGTTTCATTAACATACTATAAAAAGCACAGAATGATTGAGATTGGTACCAGGGACTGAACCTGTGCTGAAAGAATTAATACCAATATAGAACAATTAGTTGTGTATGTTAAACAAGAAATATCTTCATTAGAATAAGGTGAACTAGTTCTGAAACAAAAAAAAAATTGTTTGATCGACTTAGCAAAGTAGATTAGAAAATTCTTTGGTATCAGATTGTAGTTTAATAGAGCTTGTACTTTTTTTATAGAAATCCAAGAAGTTGATATCATTAGTGAAAAGTTGTCCCCAGATGCATCTGTCAATGGTAAACTTGATTTTTTTTAAACTATTCTGTTACCATTGTTTGTTTGACTTTCATTAGTGTGCTATCTCCCAGTGATAGCACAAATAGTAGTAATCTTATTGCTGTGGCTGGGACAGAGTGTGCAAGTCACGACCATTTACAAATTTATATTCATAATATAATTAAACAAGTTTATTACCAATGAATGTCATTAAAGTTGGCATAAATACATAGTTTATAATCCAAATTTTTATCTTTTCTAAGCTTCACTTTCTTAACTTCAAAAAGAAATATTAAAAAAATTCTTAATCTTCATTTTTCTGTCACATGATCCCTCTGAGCTCCAAATTCTTCACATAAGAATTTTCTGACTTCTAAAACAGACTGGTGTAGTTCCAATAAAATAGAAACACAAACTATACATAATCATAAGCAAAGATCTAAAATTTGAACCTCCTTCCTACTTTATTTGTTAAAATATCAATACATTTGTCAAACTTCCCTTCCCCTTATCTCTACTTTGGAGATTGTTTCACTAATCAACGTTACATAGCTGCTGATGGACATGTTTATAGCAATAGAAAGAATAGATCCTCTTTTATCTAAAGCTCATTGCAGCTAATTGATTTTGATGGCCAGATTATAACTGTCTGACATAGTTTCTTCAAGCATGAATTTTATAAACCTTACTGAACACCTAACTGAATTTTTAACCTAGTTCTAGCTTACTTTTGAGATATTCTGTTTTGGTTACTGATTTTTTGTTGTCCTAAAATGCATATTTAAAAGCTACATGAATTATTAATTGGAGATCCAAATGTGTCGTATTCATTGAGGCTTACAGGCAGTTGCAGAGCAATTGCAAAGATCACATGGTGTTTACATGAAGTCTACAGGAAACAGTTATCAAGTTCTCTTGGTAACTTCTTGTTTTTGACAGAGTCCTGTGGTCAAGAGTATAAAAAACCATAAAATTAAAAATAAACAGATGTGAAAGGTTAAGAGTTGAAATTGTAAAGATTTGAATGCCAAATTAAACATTCAGAGAAGAGAAACCTGTATTATTCATCTTGTTTCATATTTTTCAACTTTTCATTTCAATATACATTGATTATTTTGTTTCAGTTATTCTTAGGATAGAGAAAATAAGAATTGAAATCATAAGTTTTACCAAAAAAAACTGTAATATTCATTTAGGAGGTTATAGAAGTTATGCAATAAAATTTGAAAACTGTTAGACGAAACTAAGTATATTTTGTTCTTATCATGAAAATCACTTTTCTCAGAACAAATCTTGAATAAAAAATACTTTATTAAAAAATGACTTTTTGTATAATGTTTACTATAACCTTGCTAAATTTCATGAAGATAAATTTGGTACATTCAGAGTTATATTTCCAAGGTGGATTAAATCAACAAACTTCATACTGGAAGTGTTAAAAGTAACAGTGGTAGTGCTGAATTTTATTGATTTAGTCTTAGCTTCAAGTTCACCATTGTAAGACTCTTGTGAGTCCTCAGTTGCTGTTCTTCCTCAGCTCAACTGTCACAAAGTTTACTAATAGCAGTAGCATTATTAAAATTATGAATTTTCATGTTTCCTGGCAACATGCACTAACTATTGGGCAGGATTTTTCTACCATCTACAGACTGAAAATAAATGTTAAAATCTGTTACAAAAGTAAAAATTTCATTTTGAGAATGTGGTCTATAAGAGCAATTTTTCAACTAGAAGTTTAGATGTTCGAGTGAAGAAGAATGTGTATGCTTTACCAATGTGTATATGAGTTGTCTCATATATACTCATATGTTGTCTACTCATATAAAAAGAAAAAAACATGTTTGTGAGAGTCTATCAAATGTTGCGTGACTTTTTTTGACTAAGGTAATAACTTTGTGATAATTACTTGAACTAGAGTGGAAGAAGAGCTGACACTGAGACAGAATAAAAAGTATGAGCTCATATGTATGGTATAAAATCCTTTTGGTAATATGTATATACACAAGTATTCTTATCACTTTTGAAATAGGATACTTTTATTTCATATAGAATTTTATGTTATTTGATGTTGTTATTACATCAGCTCTTATGTTCCAGGCACATTGATGAATACTTCTGGAGAAGTGGGGAAGATAAAAAGTAAGAACTGTTTAATACATTCATTACACTATCAGGGCATGAAATTAGCATTTATTTTTTAAGTGCCAAAAGAAATTTTGAGGTGCTTAAAAAAATTCTCCCTCCCTCCAAAATAAAAAATATATTTATCTCTGGTTTTGTTGGGTTTTTTCCCCAAAAATGCACGTCATAATCATGACCAATTTCAAATTTACTACAATTACCACTATCTAGATCTTAGTAAGCTACCTTAGATACATAGATCTAGATGTGTATGTAAGCAGTAGTGAGTGTAAATATTAAACTGACACTATATATGAACACATGATTTATTTTATATGTGGACCTAAATCTAGTACTTGTATGACATAAGTCCACAGATCATACACAAACAGAAATTGTGCTTCTGCTATAGCAATGATACTAAATGTAATCCATTATACATCTTGTATCTCCAACTTTCAAACTGAAATGAGTATTGCTGATAACTAATAATTAGACATTCTGATTGGCTTTAGGTATTATTAAGTATGGTAGTACTTAATATTAGGAATCAGCAAGGATTCCAAATAATTCACATGCCAAAAAATCACCCTATTGAATTCCTAAGTGTAAAACCAACCATTCAAAGTATTGGTTACAATATATTATGTGCATGCATACTAATAATATACTAAAAAGGTCGCTAACATTTCCAGTATAACAATTCAAAAATTTCCAAAACAGGAACTTTTTCTTCTACCTACATACCTACCTGATAAAGTCAGTGGGGCTAGCCCCTAGACAGTTTGGACTATTGTGACAGATTTCTCTGGCTTACTTGATTGGTCTGTGGGTATCTGCTTTTGATATTCTGATACCATTTATAAATGGTATTCATATCATGCACGTATTTAAATACGAGGCCTGTGAGAAAAGTATCCGACCTTATTTTTTTTTGCGATAACCTGATGGATTTGAATCAAGCGCACTTGCATGAGCCGACCTTGAACCTTTGTGCGCATGCATAAATTTTTTCCCCCTTGTTGATTGCGTCAGTTGTTGGCAAGCAGCCATTGAATGAGGTAGTGTGTAGTGCTCTCGTCGGTTTTTCATTGCAAGGAAAATGACGGAACGACTGGAGCAGTGCTACTGCATCAAATTTTGCCAGAAACTGGGCGACAGCCAGGTGGAAACCATTCGGAAGATTCAGACGGCTTTCGGTGACGATGCTATGGGCATCACACAGATTATGGAGTGGTACAACCGGTTTAAAGACGGCCGCACAACGGTGGAGAGCGAGCCACGCTTCGGTCGGCCATCAACATGCCGAAATGACCAGGTCATTGCCAATGTGAACGCTATGGTGATGTGGGACCGTCGTGTGACTATCCGAGAAATTGCGGAAGAGGTGGGCATCAGCACTTTTTCAGCACATTCCATTATGACCGAAGATTTGGCTATGAAGAGAGTGGCGGCGAAATTCGTGCCGAAGCTGCTTACGGCGGAGCAAAAGGAACTTCGTGTTGAAGTCTCACAGGACATGCTGGACTCCACAAACAGTGACCCCGACTTCATGAACACCATAATAGCTGGTGACGAGTCTTGGGTGTACG
>NW_013665840.1:157755-165111 GCF_000517525.1 Limulus polyphemus | reverse complement strand
TACTTTTCTCACAGGCCTCGTATATTTTCAACCTAATTCAACCCAACAGATGGCTGTACATATTCATGTATAGACATGCAGCGGTTTCTAAAGGTAAAGTATATCCTTTATAAAGGTATAACATAAAAAGTAAACAAACGAGAATATTAAAAAATTATGAATTATAAAATGTAAGTAGGGATCCTGCTACAAAAAGTAATGAAACAAGAATTAAAATCACAAATTTATAAAATTTAACCACTACCTTGGCAGTTTAATACACTTAACTGTAATAAAGTAAGGATTACATTTTATAAATTTGTGATTGTGGTTTTAATTCTTATAAATGTTATAGCTATTGGGAATATGGCTATATTGAAAATTTATAGATGTTGTGCCCATTCCATGGACATATAAAACTGAACAAATAAATTTATAAGGTAAGTAATAATAATTACACTTGTATATATGCATCTAGAGGCTTAAATAGGTTGTAAATTAGCATCCGTAAACTTTTGATTACGTATACTAATTAGCTAGATATAAGTGCTGTTTTAATCTGTATAGGCCACTTTATGACTTTGATAACTAGCCTTAGCTCAGGTAGCTATTGAACAAGCACTGTACTGTAAGTTGCATTACACTCAGCACAGATCAGATCCTGGTTAAACAATAATTTGTTTGGCAAATTGGTAGAAACCAACCAAATGATCTATTAGACAATATAAGTGAAATAAACACTGCATTTGCATTGGTTTGGGGCTGCAAAATTGCAACTTCATAGTACAAAAATGTGACATGTTTATTTACATTCAGAGTACAGTTACCATTATTCTGGCTACAAACAACATTGATGTTTTATTTAGTATGAAATAACTGCTAGAATATGTTTCATGCCAAGTGGGGACATCCTTTTCAATTTTTATATGCCCAATATGATTTTAGAGGCATACATTAATTTCATGCCCTGGTATAAAAACTTTATTGAATGTGGGTAGCTGTACACAGATTAAAAATAATAATTTTGTTTGTGCAGTAAATATTTTGTGCTTTTTCTGTAAGTGAAAAGAATAAACAATTATTTGTGAATATGTTCAGAAATTGGTTTACTTAAAAGTTGTTGACATTTTATATTGTTTACTAACAGTGGAGTTAACACATTCCATCATATTGAGTAACTATGTTGTACCTGTTACAACACTTAGTATAGAGAAATGGCCAAGGCAGAATTGGTGAAGTCACTCATTTTCTGTGTAAACTACATACAGTACGTGAACAGTAATTAGTGTAACTAATTGCAATATTAATAGTACTTTTTGAGTATACCTTTTGTGATTTATATGTTATTAGGGACCCTGTAACCAGTAAAGTTGTAGATCACAGCCAGTTTGATGAATTAGTATTATAGAAAAAATGCTTAAAAAGCTGATGAGGCAGAGACCCCTTTTGGTAATTCTAAGGTTAAGATGCTCAAGGAAGAACCATTTTTAGGAAAAGCTTTGTTTGAACATGTGTAAGACCCCTATCTAAATTACCTAGTCTTACAACAGTTGGTTTTCATGGAACTCCCCATACATGAAAAAAAAAAAAGAGTTAATATTCATTGTAGCTATGGATATGTTTATAGATGGTGAAGTGTGCTATATCACTAAGACTATCATGCTGGACTATGATCTGAGATTTCAGGGTTTGTACTCCACTACTACCAAAACAAAAAGTTGTGCTCTCTACTTTGGGGCCATGGGTACATTATAAAAGTGAATGAAAAATCCCTCTATTCAATCTGACAAAGGTAGACCAAGAGCTGGCTGTGTATGGTGTTGACTAACAGCCTTCCCTCTAGTCTATTACTTCAAAATTAGGGGCAATAGCTCTTGAGTAATTCTGTGTTACATTTGACAACAAAAAAATAAAGTATACTGACTGCACAAGACAGTCACAAATGTGGGAACCTATATTATTGAGCAAATAATCTATCTTTACGATATTACTGGTTAATGTTTAATTTTTAGTGTATCATTATAAATAGAACTATAAGACGAGCATACATACATACATACATACGGAGTGGAACAGTTACATCTGATAAGGACTAGTTAGAATCCCTGGAGGAGGATCAGTTAAAAATTTTGCCAATTTCAGACTCTGATGTTTGTATGTATGTATGTATGTATGTATACCATGAACGTGTGTGTGTGTGTGTGTGTATATATATATATAAATGCACACATTAATTTCATTTATCAAGTACAGATACGGAATTTTTTAAAGAAAGACTCGATTGCAAATATGTATGTGCATACACATGTAACATTTAACTAAACTCTTTACAACAATTTTGTATTATATCATCCTTGAAATGTGCATAACCCTTGTATTAATCCAGATAAATGAAAAATAACATGACTTGAGGTCACTATTTTTATACTGACCACACTTCATTTGGATTGATCCTACCTTTCACTTGTTCCAGGAACCTCCTTTTCACTTCAGAAGTCATAGGGGTTTCTCATAATGTTTAAAAATATACCAAGGATCCACAGAATACTAGAAGTTCCATTTGAGAGATTGAAGTAAATAAGATACATTTTTAAGACCTTGAGATATATCCACCAATTTTGTTTTGTTCTGATCATTTTTGTCTTTATATATTTTTCAGCAAACTGAAATTTGGAGAGTAGGAAAAGAGACGCACTCTTGTAAACCATATCAAACAATAGTTGACTGATTATCTAATGTATATGAACTTCAAACTATTTAACCCTATGTATATGGAAGGGTCAAAGTGCATGTCATGATTTTTTTTTTTACAGTGTTACATTCAAAATTTAGCTAAATTACTTTATTATGAATTTATGTTAATGAACTAGGCTTTAAAACGTATATTATAATTCATGTTTTAATATTATCTAAGTTCTAATTTCTGAATTTCAAAAGAGAATATTTAAATATATTCCTAGTCTGTACCTCTGAGTCACATAACACAGAGATACCCTGAATTCTCTTATACAGATTTTTTTCCCTTGCTTTTAAGGGCTTCAGAGTGTTCAACCAATTGGAAACACATACTATAGGTATTGACAAGCCATCATATAAAATTTCAATGTCTTGTTGCATTACTGAGTTATTATTATGTTTGTTCAACCCGTATTATTGACACATTCCTGCTGTATCCTGTATTTTTTCAGATATATCTCTAATTCTTTTTAAAAATGGTATTGGACATGTTTATAACCAATAGAAAAAGCATATTCTGAACTACATAAGAGACATGCCTGTTTTGTTTTAGAGTAAAAGTAAATATTTTGCCATGAGAGCCTGATATGTTAAGACTAAAGATACTTCTCTGAGCAATAGTGGAATTCTTTTAATCCCATCATTATGAGTAGCTAGGGGTCAAAGGGCATATCTTCGTGTTTGTAGACTTGCATTCAAAATGTTATTGAACTACTACTTTATGAATATATGTCAATAAACGTGATATCAAATTCTAGATTTTAATTCAAATGTTAGTATTATACATTAATTTCCTAATTTGAAAATAAATATTTAAAAAAAATTGCTAAATATCACTTTTTTTGTGTCACACTGGTACGTCATCTTCTGGGTTTCGTCAGATTACATTTTATGGTACCCACAATACTACGTCTCTAGTTCCATACAAATTATGAAATCAAATTTCCGATATTAGCAAACTAGAATATAAAATAAGAACCTCCTACTTTTTCTGTTTGAAATATTATAATATTTATCAAATCCACCATGTTGACTCTGCCCACCACTTCATCATTTGAGAAGACTTGTTTGTCTGTGCCTGCTTTTTATACCTATAAGTTTATAACCAATCGAAAGCTTTACGTTTCCTCTATGTACTTCTGTTAGTATTTCTAAATTATTGATGAGAGAAAAGCTTTTATATTGTTCGAGAGTTTGAAGTATTATGATCAATGTTATTTTCCGAACAGAAATTAGATTTTTTTAGACCCAAATACAACATAGTTAAGAAGCTTGGTAAATTACAGTAGATTTTTATGGTGTCGGTATAGTCGTATATAATTTTTTGGTATTGAAAAGTACATGTGTATAGTTGACAATTTTTTTTATTTCTTTTTATACATCGACGTGTGAATTTGGACAAGGCTTACAATGAGGGTTAGCAAGTATGACTCACAAGTGCAAAAACAAACTTCAAAACATCATGTTTTCTGAATATTTTATTATTTACTGTGCTATGTTTTAAGAAAAATAACTTAAATTTAAATATTTATTTGTAAATAGTAATATATATATACACACACACGCACACACATGTAATGTACAGTAACTGAAACCTCAATGTACCTTACAAAAATATTGGAAACTACTCATTTATTGATTACTGTGTAAACATGGTAAAATAGGAAACGGGATGTTCATAAGCACTTTCACACCTATACCCCCATTAAATCCCAACCAACCAAGTTTATTGAATCTGATACAACTTTGTACAGATCCATATCATTTTCTCTCACTTTTATAAAATACTTTAGGCAGTTCTTGTTGCAACCACTCTAAAGAAGCCGGCAAATTCTACCCCACTGTGTTCTCGGAGCTGCAATTTGAGTAGTTTCTGTAGGATACTTACACTTATTGACTTATTGGATCAGCCAAGACTTTCTACAAAGTCATAACATAAACATTTTATAATATTTTAGACAATTGTTGTTGACACCATTATACTGTCAACATGTTGGTAAATCCTATCCCATTGTGTTTTCAAATCAGGGAAGCTCTGGGGATTACACCACATGAGCTTATTTTATACTGACAGTGTCAAAGTACAGTAACGGCATTGGTGATTCATTGTTTTATATTTGCCAGGTTTCTACTTCAGCTGCTAATATTAGAATAAGCAGAGGAAATAGGTGTAAAAAGATTAAAGGAAACTCTCAGGAGATTTACTTTGGAACTTTGCTGTCCATACTGAAAAGAACAGAGTACTATTCATTTTGTTTCTTCTAGTTTCTAAGCCATCTGCTAGCAGTAAAATAATTACAGAAAATAAGTGTGAGAAGTGTAAACTCTGACCATAAGTACTTTTAAATTTTGTGATCAGTACTAACAATACTATACATTTTATTTTGCATTTGCAACCTTTATTTTCGTTATACTTTGATTACTTACCTACAACCTGGAGAATCAAGTATAATGTTACAGTAAAGAAAATAAATTAAATATAAAGCTTTACTGAAAATAATAATGGTTGATATTTAATTACGAGGTTTTTCATTTTTTTCATTATTTATTATTATAAAAGTAACTAAAATAATAAAAATAGGAACTTGTTAGGTAAGATAATCATAGAAAAATTTGTAAAAATCTTCATGGGGTATACACGCCAGCAGCTTGTGCGTTACGCTATTCGATACAGTAACGTGAGCGGCATGTGTGCTGTGTAATTTCCAACTTGTGTTTGGTTATTTTTAGTCAGACACGGTTCAGATGTAAAAAAAAAAACTTAATAAATATAAATAGATGTTTACTGTTACAAAATTTAATCTATGTAGAAAAACATTTGTGATTTGTTCAATTTGCAGTTATTCTAGAACAATAAAAAAGGTAATATAGATTTATTTCCTCATTTTTATGATGGTTATGAGATTGGTAAAATCTACCAACACCATATAGAGTTAATATTGATAAAATAACAAATTAGATATAAAGTTTTATCCAAAAAACGTTTGATGATTATTTAGAAGGATATAGAGATTATGTAAATGAAACTTGACAAATTTTAGATAAAGAAAAGCCCCCCAGTGGCACAGCGGTATGTCTGTGGACTTACAACACTGGAATCCAGGTTTCAATACCTGTGGTGGGCAGAGCACAGATAGCCCATTGTGTAGCTTTGTGCTTAATTACAAACAAACAAGATAAAGAAAAGTATTTTTAATCTTAAAATCTAAATTATTTTATACATTGGATAGTCAACATTCTGAAAGAAAAACTTTACGAGCAAATCTTTAATAAAAAATCTTAATCCTTAATTTAAAAACCTGATATTTTGTTTATGAAAGCCTTGTAATGTTTACTAATAATCTGAAAAAGTTTGTAAAGATTTGCCTGCATTATCAAAAATTATAGTACAATTACTCTAATGGATACTTTCGTGATTAAGAGGTGGGTGGATTCCACCCAGCCCCTATTCATAGGGTTAACTGATTTATAGGCTAGTTAGAAAGCCAGATGAATTACAGTAGTTTTGGGACATTCTATTCTAGTGTATGATATGTTTCATGTGTTCTGAAATGCTTATTTGGATTATTTTTAGTCAACTACCTTAATGAGAAAAAATTTCAGGTTTCTAGGTTATTTCCTCTTGGAGCTACGGTGGTCACCCACACACAGACACACATGTGCATGCGTGCATATATGCATGTGAATGTCTGACTGAAATTTCTAATTGTATTATAAGGAACTAGTTCTTTTCTATGTGGCATTTCACTAGCTTACCTCATAAAAATATGTGCATGTACTCACGCATGTGGATAAGTAATAATAGCCAGGTGCACACCCTCAGGGTCCATTTTGTATAGATGCAAAACTTCAGGTTTCTAGGTTCTTTTCTTTTGGAGCTATGGCGGTCACACATACACAGGCATGTGAGCATGTCTTGTATGTGATTTCTATCTGTAATATATGGAACCACTTCTTTTCTATGTGGTTTTTTCGCTAGCTTCCCTCAATAAAAAATGAGCACGCACGTGCACACACACACACACACACACACACACACGCGCGCACACACACATGGATAAATAATACCCAGGTGCACACACTCAGGGTCCACTTAGTATTGGTGCAAAATTTCAAGTTTCTAGGTTAATTCCTCTTGGGGTTATGGTGGTCACACACACACATAGACCCACACATGCCCTTTTATTATTATAGATTTTTCAACTTTTTCTGCAGTTAGTAAAATGTGCTTTAGAATTATATAAAAAATATTAAAACTCTTTCGACTTGTAATACTTATCCTCAAGTTCGACTTAGAATTGTGTTTAAATCAATATTTCATGTGAATAATTAAATTAAAAGACAGTGTTTTTAAAATGTGGAACTTATATCCTCTATAAATTTTCATGTCCAAGATGTAATCGTGGCTTTTTGAGCTCTACAATTCATTGTTTGAGTTTCAGGATTAAAGAGTATGCATGTGTAAAATACTGCATATAATTATTTAGCTGTTCATTCACATGGTTATCAAATTGTGATTCTATTGTTCAAGATCTCTGTATTCTTGGAATATATATATATATATATATATATATATACACACACACACACACACACACACACACACACACACACACACACACACACACACACACACACACA
>NW_013665840.1:154316-157635 GCF_000517525.1 Limulus polyphemus | reverse complement strand
CACACACACACACACACACACACACACCTACCTGAAATGATATTTACTCATGTATAAAATATGGTCAAATTACACAGAATTTGGCTTTTTGAAATAATAGTTAGTGCCTTCATACCATATTTACATTATAACACCCACTAAAGCAGCAAACTCGTAGCAACATTTTGGGTTGAATGGTTTGGATTTACTGTGAACCAAAAATACAGGTGCTAAACATGTTACTCATAAATCCATGGCTTACATTTGCAGTGACATACCATGGCATTAGCCGACATATGTCTATAAGATAAAGTATGAATAATTTTATGCCCCCTGTTTTCTTCACTAAATATTGTTTTATGACAAATTTATAGTGTTTTGCATAAACTCTCTTTATAAATAAATTTCAAGGTTAACAATCTTTTGTTTGTAAATAGGTAAGGATTATATATTTGTTCTGAGCAAATTATCAACTTTAACTCAGAAAACTTAAATATTCTACTACAAAATGATCTGTTTCTGCTTGGAATGACAATATCAATATTTTTAGAATTTATTAAAACACTTAAATAAGTCCACTATTCTAAAAAAAAATTGTGTTTGCTTCAGGCCACCTAGAGAAGTCTGAGAAAGACTTAGTCGAAAGTAGAAACAAGATTCAAGAGCTAACAAGTAAGCAAATCATATTCATACTTTGTATTACTTTTTGTTGTTGTTTTAGGAAAAGTTTATTCAGTGATTAAGATTGGAGTAGATGGTATAAAATTTAGATGCTTTATTTTTTGGTTTAATATTAGACTATCCAAGTTATTTTTTTGAGGTAATAGCAGTAAGGATTTAATAATGAGATATATGAAATGTATTACCAGGTTAAAGAGAATAATTAGCAGTATAAAATGGTATATATATATTTTTTCTGTGATTTATGTACACTTAATATCTTTGATCAACATTTAACCCTTTCTATGCTGGTGAATACTTTTCAGGTGCTGAGTACACACTTGCAAATCAAATTTCAAAATTTAAGTAAAAATGATAATTCTAAGTGTATTTCAATAGGTTTTCTCAAAAATATTTTAGACTTCCTATTTTATGATTTTGTAAGAGTTATTTAATATACTTCCCAAAGAAAATAAAAGTTCAAACTTATAATTTCTGCACAGCATTTTTTCAGAATTTTTCTCTTCATCCCAAAACATAGGTTTATATTTGTTATGAAATTATCATCCATTTAGAATATAATTATAAATGTTTTGTTTCTCATGTGATTTTTCTTCTCTTTCTCTAAATTTTCTTATTGCTGCTTCTAGGTTCTCACCTTTTTATAATGTTACAGCAGATGATTGAACAACTGCTAATGAGGTTCAGCTTCAAAAATAGCTACACGTGAAGTTAAGAAACCATTGAGTAGGGCTTGTTATAAATTATTTACAGAAATGTATAATGAAGTGTATGAAGTAATTTATGCTTTCATGGGAAAGTGACCAAATGAAGCTCATGCAAGGAAGAACAAATGGAATGTAGTGGAATGTTTAAAAGACTTATGAACAAACCACTGTTATAGTTTTCTTTGACATTCATTTTATTCCTGAAAATGTTTTAGTGTTAAATTATATTTGTTTGAATGCTATACAAATTTTATTTTTAACAATACATCAAGTAAGCATTGTTAGGTATAGAGAGGACATTGACTAGATATTCAGATGACCGAAATCCTCACTTATTGAATATTATTGTTAAGTTATAGTATTCAAATAATGCACATAAATAAAATACCTTGAGTTATTGATAGGAAAGTATATTTATTAGATATGCTGATGAATATAAATTTGATTTTAAAATTAAAGGATATACTTATAATTTATTTTTTCAAAACAGTACCTCACATTAGAATTTTGGAAATTTCACAACATACAAAAAAAAACTAAATCAAACAGTGAATTTTTTAAACCTATAAACAGATGCTATGTAATAAGTTTATTCTAGGTTTAATTTGGTGAACTATTTCCACTATTATGTTTTACCTTTATTAACATCTGTTTACAGCAAAACTTGATGAAGTTGAAGATGAAAAACTAAGGAGTGAATATGAAATTGAAAAACTAAAAGGTAAGATTTTTGTTTGTTAGATAAAACTTTTTCTTTCTGTTTTCCTCTTTTTATATACGAAATTAGATTTAAAACATTTGTACTTGGGAATTTGATGACATTATAAATAATTTACTATTATTTAAATGATGTTAAGATTAGGATTAATAATTTAAGATGTTTTTAATCATAATAGCACATTACATAAATATGTGACAGTTGTTGATCATGCATTACTCAGTTTGTACAAGTGACAAGATAATGTAGGATTATTATACTTTAACTCACTCAACATAGGTTCAGTCAATTTGACCAACCACATGACCTCTTTGTTCTTGTTCAAAGTCTGTTTAGATTTGATACTACTAACTTTTAATATGGTGTGTATATCTTCACAGAATTTGGCAGTATTTCAGTAAACATTACAAGTCTTTCACATATAGAAAAATCATATTTTTAGTGAAGTATTTGTAATAAACAAAAACATATTAGTCCATGAATATATTGAGTATTTGTTTTGAATAGTCCATATGCAAAGTGATTTTCTTGTTAAGATTAAGAATACTTTTCTTCATCTCAAAAATCTCAATTTTCAGTTGTATAATCTCTAAAACCTCCTAAATAAATTTCAATGTTTGTTTTCAGTAAAACTTTATATTTCATTTGTATTTTCTCTACCCTAACTCTATAAGTGGTTGATCAAATTGACCAACCTCATAATAACCAAAAAAAAAATCTAAATAAATCTAAATTATCCTTTTTCTTTCCAGAATGACTTCAAATATAACATGAAACTATATTTGTATATTCTAAGTAGCTTTAAATTCATAACAGTATACATTTATTGATAATTAAGTTTTATTGTTTTATTACCCTTGGAACTGTGTCTAACTATTATTCATGTCATTATAAGTTGTAAATCACTTGTGGAATGTTCAGCTCACATTACACTATCGAATTACCTTACCCACGAGCTACTCCAAGCTGCTCGCATGCATACCTAGTAAAATATTTTTATTATATTATTATTATTTACTTTATGTAATCTAACCTAAAGAGATCCTTATTTTTATATTTTAGTTACTTTTATAATAATAAATAAGGAATAAACATGAAAAACAAAAATAAAGTACCTACTCAAGTATTCTTTTTTTCTCTTTTTTTTTTTGCTGTAGACTGTTGATGACACTCAACTCTACTTTTTTTATACTAATGGCATTAGTGCATTAAATAATTTGTATTTAATTAAATA
>NW_013665840.1:142645-153355 GCF_000517525.1 Limulus polyphemus | reverse complement strand
AAAAAATTATATGAAACTTTCAGAATCATAATTTAATTCAGAAAGTGTTCAGTAGAAAGTGTTTTGTTATAATAAAATGAGAAAAAAAATTGATGTACGTGTAATTATATACATAGACATTGTATTAACAGTACCTGAAGTTTAGAGAATTTTATAGGTTTCAGTTTATTTTTATTTAAGGATTCAGTAATAGTGTTATGAATAGCATGTAAAATATTTTCAAGCTGAATGAAGCCCAGGAGGAGATATTGTTACTCAACAACTGTTATGCTGAATGTAATAAAGAAAAATCTCAACTGCAGAGAGACCTTAAAATTGTCAAAGATGACCTGCAGTGTATGTCATCTCATTCAAAAACCGTAAGTTGATATTTTTCCCTTCAATTTATTAGTACATATGTAAATTATTTTTAAACCATTACCTTTCTTCACTTATTGTGCCATGATACTGCTCAATGAACTGTGTTTTTTAGGTTGAACATTATTATTTGTGGTATTTCTGCAAGTGTCTAGTGTGTTATACAACTGAAGCTTTAAGGTGCATAAAAAGTACAGAATAAACTAGATTCAGGAAAAGCTGAAAATTACAAATTTAGAATCATCTCCCAATGACTTTGTGTTTGGGATTGACATGTTTATTGACATAAATATCTGTATGAAGTAATCTCATAATGACCTTTTGCTTTGCATTGATATAGTTACTGATAAAGTATCAGAACTGTAAAATAATTTGCGAATGACCTTATACTTGGGGTATATATAGTTATTGACAAAATATAATTTTAAAATTAATTGCTAATGACCTTTCATTTGAGATGGATATGGTTTTGAAAAAACACCACTATTAGCATAATTTCATAAACATCTTTAGCTTGATGTTGATATGGCTATTGATAAAGTATAACCTCTACAAAATCATCTCCTAGTGATTTTTTAGATTGTATATATATTGAGAACATTTTCACTACTATCAGATCACCACTAGATGGCCGTATATTCATGGTGGGTATAGGTATTTACAGAAATAGCACAACTTTAAAATCACTTCATAATGACCTTATGCTTGGAGTGGATAAAGTTATTCTCAAAAATGTGAACTTGAAATTTGCTAATAACCTAATGATTTCAGTAGATACATCATGGCATATTAGTTGTTGTTAACAGAAAACACCAGTTAACAATTTGAAGTGTATATGAAAAATTCATATATTTATATGACAAGTAATGTAAAATATAAATCTCGTTTTCATTTCATTCAGGTTTTTCTGCTTATGATGTTAATTGTGGTATAATTTCTATTTTTCTGTAGATAGCCCTATATTCAATTATTTTTGCTGTGTTGCTTGCATTTCTGTTAACTTTCTGCCCATCCATCTCGCATCTAACTGGAACCAGCGACACCATCAACCAAACATGAAGGAAATGTCACCTAGAGGTGTCATGTTCTTGTGTTAACTTTTTCCCAAGTCCATGGTTTCATGGTTCCTCAAACTTCATTAGTGAAACACTTGTGAGCAGCTTGAGTAATTTAGTACTGGAGGTAGCATGTCTTGTGGACAAATTCTTTATCCAACTTTACAGTTAGTTATGGACTCCACTGAGTGACCTTACAATAGTGCAAAGCAGTGCTTAGTTTCATCTGGCCACCAGTAGGCCATGAATTATCTGTAGATATCTATATATGAATCCAGCTGTTCGAAAATGACAGTGTAACAGCAAAGGTGCCATAGTAAATGATGTTATTAGTATTCTTTTTGTGATCAGTTTATGTGGTGATGTTTGGAAAATGGTTGAAAGGTAGTATATTGTTTTATCATGTTTTAACTTCCATTCTGCAGACAGTTCTAAAACCTAAAAATACCTAAATCCTTATATTGAAAATAATATATCTTTGTAACTTATCATTAAACACTATATTTTCTCTCTATATATCAATGGCTGGGAATAATTATTTTTTTTGGTCTGTTGAATATTTGTGTAAGAAGGTTTACGTATGATACACTTCATACATCCAGATGATTCAACTCAAAGCTGGAATTTTCACTGCCCTGTAATGCCCTGTGTCTAGTCTTATGCAGGGAATGTTCCTTTCATGTTTTATGTTCTAGTTGTTGAAGTTTCTACAGAAAGTTCATTAACAAGACTGTTTCTTATGTTTGTATGTGTAATTTTGTTCTGTTGTACAGATAAATTTGGAAGCTGCACAAAGGTTTATATTGTATATATGTGGTTGTCAAGCTTCCACTCATTGTGTGGAAGAACAGATATTACTGTAATTACAGTGTTATTTTCAAGAAGTGTAAAAACATTATTATTAATGTCCCAGAAAACTAGAAAGTTTCTGTTGATGAGATTTGTAATCTACTGAAAAAGCAACAATTTGGTACTAAACCTTCACAAAAACAGAGTTTCAATAGATCATGTTTCAATGTAAATTCATTTTTTTTTTTCATAATCACTTTTGTTACAATAAGACCTGTTATTCTACTTAATTTTAATTCCTAGTTAACTTGAAAAAAGTAAGTGAATGAAGGCAGCATAGAATGCACGTATCTGTGTGAATATTTTTTATGTATCAGAATTTAAGTTAGTTTTATATGGAATGTTTGGTGTCTTGAAACTGGTTATGTCATGGCAAGTTTGTGTTTCCGTAACACACAAACACACATTTATTTATATGTTTGTGTATTTATATTAGCAATTCGTAAAAATGTTATTTAATAAATCCCAAGTCCACAGACTGTTCTACTTCATTGCGACAAATATATTTACTAACTCAAGTCTAAGTACAAATTTAAACTTCACTTGTGGTTTCTTTTACCCAAACATTATATATCAAGAGTGTAATTTAATTGAAAAAATCTTTACAATGTTATCAGGGTAGAAGTTGATGTGTTTTGTTACTCTTTTGGGTCTGATAAAACATCACTCTTAAGTTATGAAAGGTAAGCAAAATATTGCAGCTAATAAAACAATGTTCTTAAGGTATGGAAATAGAGCAGAATATTGCAGCTAAAAAACATCATTTTTAAGGTATACAAAAAGAACAGAGTATTGCATCTAATAAAACAATATTCTTAAGGTATACAAATAGAACAGAATATTGCAGCTAATAAAACATTCCTAAGGTATGGAAATAGAACAGAATATTGCAGCTAAAAACATCATTCTTAAGGTATACAAATAGAACAGAATATTGTGGCTAAAATCATCATTCTTAAGTTATGGAAATAGAGCAGAATATTGTTGCCAATATTTTTTTTATAATTTTGTTCTACTGAAATAGAGTGTATGTTAAGATAGGGTTTTCTTATAGCTAGATGCTCTTCTACTTGAAGGATTTAGAAAATGGTCACCACTGTGCTATGTCTTGATTCTTTAGTAATTTTAACAAGATCTTTACTAATTTCTAGATTTACTTTTTAGTCTGTTCCTTTAAGTTACAAGAATTACCACCTGTCATCGGTAGCTTGAGATTAAGTTGGAGCAAAAAACTGTTTAAGTAAAATCTTTTTAATTTTTCTTCAGAAATTGTGAGCATCATCATCATATTTAACAGATTGTAGTATCATATTACGACTACTGAGAAATGATTGGGAGAAGTAATGCTGCTATGTTTACTAAATCCTTTTAATATCTTATAGGACCTTTATCGATAAATGGGCAAGTCCAAGAGTCTGTTAGCAGTTATTATAATCATTGGTTTTAGTTGTCTCATTTGATGTCTTTCAGCATAACCCAGGAGCTTGCAATCATCAAAACTGGTCTAATCCAAAAAAAAGAGAAGGAATTCAAGCAGTTATAGAAATTAATAAAGCCACTGTGGTTTAATCTCAATGTACAAAATATCTTGTATCATTCATTATACAACACTTTCTTATTTGGCTGCTGGCGTTTTTGGAGGTATTATGTTCGTGAAAAACATGTTGAAATTGGACACAAAAGGATTTTCTGAGTAACATTCACATCTGTATAACACTAAACTAATATTTTATAACAAACTAAGTATTGGAAAGAATGTTCAAGCGGATAACGCACTCACGTGGAAAAAATATTAGATTAATTCATTGGAAAAAAAAAAGTATCCAGGTTGAATTTTGATCTTCAAATCAGTTCACTGAAAAATCTACAATAGCTAGGTCATGTGGGCCTTCAGGTTAGTTTCAGGCTTGTGTTGGCCTTCAAATCAGTTCACTGAAAAATCTACAATAGCTAGGTCATATGGTCCTTCAGTTGACCTTATATCAGTTTACCAGAGGAGGAACAATATTGAGATTAGTACAGAATAGAAGGGTAAACATCCAGTGGTTGCTGATCGTTAAATGAGAGCACTAAATGAGGGGGGACACATCCAAATGTTGTGGATTCTGTAATGAGAGGGCTAAATGTGAGGATTTATTTAAAAGTTATGAATTGTATAATTAGAGCACTAGACCAGGGGGGATACATCCAAAGGTTGTGGAGCCTCTGATTACAGCGATAAATTAGAGGTATACATCCAGCATGCTACATGTGTTGTAAAAGGTGTAGATTTGTATTTACTACGAAAACCTGTAATTTTAATTTTTACAAAGTAGAATTTTCGTAATTAAAAATGTTTTGGTTTTGTTCAGTATTTAAAAGTATTCTATATCGTGACTTTTTTTTCGGTTTGCTTTCAAACCACGTATTTGGATAAACTACATTTTACTGTAGCTAATCGACCATATTTCAGATCCTCTAAAATCATCTATTGTTCCAAAGAATAAATTAGGTTAGCTAATCATGTATATACGATTAATGTTTTTTTTTTTTTTTACACTACATGCCTTATAGGGATGAAGAGCTTATTAGCATTATAAATCGGAAGTTTGATCGAGACCTTTAAATAGTTAGTTAAATTGCATAGTTCAACTAGTGAGACTCTAGGATGTTTTAAAAATTCCTCATTGTGAATGATTCACGGTAACCAAACGTCACATAAGCGATAAAATTTTGCCTACTTTTTACTCTGATTTCGTTTCTCATCAGTATCCTGACCTTTATTTCCAGTTTCACACTTTAATTAACCTAAAGAGTTAACTTCAAGAGGTAATTGCAAATGTGGTATTGTCATAACATATACAAAGTTAGTCATTCACGCCTTCTTGCAATATTTTTATTACCAAAATAAGATTGTACTAACTTATTTTTTGTCTTCAAAAACCTTTAAATATTTAATTAATGTTATTCTTAATTCTTAACGCGCTAAAAATACATATTTTCTTTTAATAAGTTGGCGTGTTATTTGTTGTATTGTGTTGGTGTGACAGTGACACCTTTTGAACAGTATGTGATGTACAAGTTGAAGCTTTAATGAATTCTTTTCTATGAACTTTCGATCGTGATATTTTTGGTTTGTTTCGTATTTTGTTCGCCCAAGTAGAAGTTGTACATACTTATAGAAAAAAGATCATTATATTGAGTTCAGAATTTGATTGTGTAAATTTATGTATAATATTCAAACTAACTGGAAGACGAAGCAGCATGGAATTATGACATCACTAACAAATACATAATTGAAAAATAATAATTGTTTATATTTTGAGTTTCTGTGTTTAAAATGTGGAAATTGGTGTATATATTATTTCTTAATCCAAATGATTTGAAACTTTGTTTTAGTGGATGTTATATATATATATTGTAGATAATAAAAAGATAAATTTAAATAATTAAGCTCAATCATGTAGCTCTTTGCCCTTCTTGATTTATATATTAGTGAAAAGAATTCCATGCTTTTTCATCACCAGATATTTCATGCTCTTGTTTATAGAGGGCGTAAAAAGCTTATTAGAATAGATATATATATATATATAAACGTGATATGTTTAGAATGAGAATTTAGGTTTTGGTTTTAATTATTGAAATCAGTTCCAATAAAGGTTATTGTCAAATAAAAACTTCAAGTGTTTGCTATTAACCTAATTAACCACCTTCATAAAATATCGGTTTCAGAGTGTTATATACAGTGTTATTTATGCACCATCCGCTATAAATTTTACAACTTTTGTTGTTGTTTCATTACCTACATAAAACAACCGCTGCACAATAAATTGGTTTCACGATTAAAAATTCATCAATGGTAGAATCCCAAAAAAAGTAATAGCCACACCACTTTAAATCATATTTGAAATATTTCCTAAATACAATTCACTGAAATGTGTGGGTTTCAACACTTCAGTGTAAACATGGTATAAGCAAACTGCTATAGTTGTCAATAACGGATATGAGACTGTTTCGTGTTTTCACGTACGTTACAAAAGAATGTGTAGTATGGAAATTGGAGTTGTTAATTAGTAAAATAATACAGAATAGCGAAGGGACACATATTGGATTTAACATTTAGAAATGCAGGATAGTTAAAGGATATATTGGAGTTATTTAGATAAATGTGAGATAGGGAGGGGACACATTGAAGTTATCATTTAGATAAGAAATTAAAGATAGGGAAGGGACTTGTACGAGCTGTCAGTTAGAAAAAATTATATAGAATGAGAAGGAAACGCGTCTCAGAAAATTATTTGGTAAAAGGATTGGGACGGGACACGCCTTAGACTTATAATTTAAATACAGAGTTGAGAAGGAACACGTTTTGTAGTTGTTATATAGAGAAAGAACATGGGATAGAGAATTTGATTTATCATTTAAAAATTCGGATAAAGAAGGGAAACATCTTGAAATCACAATTTAGGCATATAATATGGAATAGGAAAGTTGTTAATGTATAAACTAATACAGAATGAAGGAAGGGACACATACCGTATTCGTCATTTAGATAAACTTAAAATCAGACCCAAAACTCGAGCGCTTTCGAATAGTTGACTATTATTCTTCAGGAGAACAAAGAAAGAATAGTCAACTATTCGAAGGCGCTCGAGTTTTGGGTCTTATTTTAAGTTTATTACACTTTATATGTGATCCTTTTTGCTAACTATTTTATCAGCATCGTGAAGGAGAACATTGGAATTCAGTTAAATGTAGAAAGGGGAAGAGCACATCTAAGCGTTATGAATAAGTAAAATAGCACTTCTTCAAATTGTCATTTTGAAAAAAAAAACATGCAGAATAGGAAAGGGACACATCTTGGGTTTATCTTTAATATAAATGCAGTAACACGTTATGGAGTTTTCATTTATAAAAATAAACATTTTTGTAGAAACATACTATGAGATAGAGAAAGCGCACATCTTGAAATTGTAATTTAGAAATATAATATGGGAGAGGAAAGGAACACGTCTTAAAGTTGTGATTCAGAAAATAATGTGGAATTGGAAAGGAAACCTTGATTTTTTTTCACTTATTAAAAATAATGGTTATGGAAGGAACATATATTGAAGTTACTTAGAAAAATAATACGGGATAAGAACGAGAAATGTCTCGGAATTAAAATTTAGAAAAATAATACGGGATAAGAACGAGAAACGTCTCGGAATTAAAATTTTGAAAAATAATACTGGATAAGAACGAGAAACGTCTCGGAATTAAAATTTAGAAAAATAATATGGGATAAGGAAGGGTCACCTATCAGGGTTGTCGTTTAAAAAAAATAATACAGATTAGGGAAAGAACATATCTTAGATTTGTTATTTAGAAGAAAAAATGCATATGGGAATAGATGTGTTTGGGACAACTGTAATTTAGAAAAAGAGTACGGGGAAGGAAAGGGAGACAGTTATAGAAGTTATCAATTAGTAAAAAAAAAGTTTGGTGGAAACATCTCGAAGTTGTGTTACTGTTAGTACGATATAGGGAGAAACCTCATTTTAAACTCCTTTTGGCCAAAGAATATGGGATTGGGAGAGGACACATTGGAATTGTTATTTAGACCAGAAATAGAAATTAGCAAAAATGCTATACCCTTGAAATATCTATTTAGACAAGAACTAGTTAACGTGCAAGGATGAAACATATAAATATTGTTTTACAAATGTGTTGGTTATATACACAAAACGTCACCTGGTAGCTTATATTCGAGCATAGTTAAACCAGGACCTTTTCGGATTGTTAATGTGATGGAGAGAAAAAATCGAGCAATCACGTGACGTTTCAGTATAGACCACGAAATTCCAAAGTAAATCTCCTGAGAATTTCTACTTCAAATCTTTTCACACCTATTTCCTATGTTTATATTTACTGTTAGTAGCTGAAGTAAAAACCTTTCGAAAATAAAGCAATGAATCGCCTCTCTTGGCATTAGACCTTTACCGGCTTCGAAAACACAGTTGGGCTTGTTTGTAGTACAGTAATTGTAACAAGCATTGTGTAAAGTTCGATATAAAAATGAGAGAAAATACTTACGATATGACAGTCTACAAAACCTGATCTAAGCCAATAAACTTGTTAGGTATTTGAATGTTAGTTACCTTCCGAAGTGGTCGGGATTTAGCAGTATAGGCGTAAAAGTGTACAAGAGCTTTTGGATATCCTGTTTCCTACTTAATTAAACGTGTCAATACATACGGTAGTGTGTCGTGCAGCCAAAACAACGAACAGAATGCACAGTGTGTTGTTAACAGAAATGATAGTTTAACAATTTTCCACTTATTTTCTGTAGCTTAGACTGTGGTAATCCAAAGTAACAAATATTTTACGTGGATGTGCTTTACTGGACTCTTACTTCGCATACCAAATTTCAAGGCAATCCGTTAAGAAATATACGAGATATAAAATATTTAGTTCTGATTCTTCCTCTTTTTTTTTTCTTCTCACCGAAAGTAAAGAAACTATTTGAGAGAAACATGTTATAGGTCAAACCACTAAGATTTTAATATATATAGTTGTGGATACAACGTTTCGGACAATACCCTTCTTCAGGTATCTCTAACTGAACAGTAAATCCGTAAACGAAAACATTCTCAATTGAAGATCACGTGACAATGTAATAAATATACATGTATGACAATGCTTATAAACAATTTAAACAACAGAAAGTGATGTATATACATAAATACACACAAATGATAATACAAATACGTATATACAAATATACAAACACATGCGCGCGCACACACATACATATATGAATATATATGCATTATAGTTTAAAAAGAATAGATACATAATTTACTGTGTAAAACTTTTTAAGAAAGGATAAAACTAAAACGAGAAATATTACAAAAAGCTAACACCTGGTTCATTTGGCCCATCGGAGTGGAAAGTTCCCTGGTCAAAAATTATTTTGTTTTCTTGTACTTCGCGGTTATGTTTGTTTCTAGGGGCCTTCTTCAAAACAAGAATTTTAAAATGGTCAAGGGTATGGTTGTGCAAATTGAAGTGTCAGGCCACTGGTTTATCTGCGTCAATTGATTATGTCTCTGAGATGTTCTCGGGTACGTTCTGCTAATAATCTACTTGTTTCTCCTATGTATAATTTTCCACAACATGAGCAAACAATAGAATATATGACGCATTTTGATGTGCAGTTAAACTGATCCTTGATGTAAAAACTTGACTTAGGACCCTGCACGGATGTTCTTGAGTCAATGTAAGCACACGTGTTACAGCGTTTTCTATTACAAGGATAGCTACCTACAATGAAATAGTTGCGAGCTTTTTTCAGAATGTTTTTGGGAGTAGTCACGACCATGAAAAAATGGTTCAAATTCTGTTAAGCGGACATTGAAATCATTAGGTTCACTACACAGTTTCCGTAGTCTAATGAAGTGGGATTTGGGGATGTTCTTTTTCATATACGTTGGGTGGTTAGAATTGAACTTTATAACACCTTCTTCATGTGTTATTATATGAAGATCATACGCCTCGCTTGTTTTAAATGTTGGTATGTATAACACCTTCTCCACATGTTATTATCTGAAGATCATACGCCTCGCTTGTTTTAAATGTTGGTGTGTATAACACCTTCTTCACATGTTATTATCCGAAGATCATACGCCTCGCTTGTTTTAAATGTTGGTATGTGTAACACCTTCTTCACTTTTGGCGAATTATGCAGAGGTCTTTTCGAAAGGAGATCATGACCTTGTGGAGCACAAAATAAACACAGGCAATCACCGTCCAATAAAGATCCCTCCGTAGAAAATAGCTCCGACAAAGCGACAAGAGATAGAGAAGATCATGGTTGGCCTAATTAAGGAAGGGGTAGTCGAGAAATCAGATAGTCCCTGGTCAGCTCCCGTCATGTTAGTTCAGAAGAAGGATGGGACCCAACGTTGCTGTGTGGACTTCAGAGCTCTTAATAGTATAACTGAAAAAGACTCATACCCACTGCCAAGAATTGATGATAATCTTGATGCCCTAAGTGGAGCCAGGTGGTTTTCAACTCTGGACTTAAAGTTAGGTTTCCATCAAGTAAAAATGGCTGAATCAGATAGACCTAAGACAGCATTTAGTTATGGCCAAGGTCTCTGGCAATACCGAGTGAGGCCATTCGGGCTTAGTAATGCTCCAGCAACATTTGAGAGGCTGATGGAAAGAGTATTCGAAAGCCTACAATGGAGGATAGCCCTAGTGTATCTGGACGATGTCATTGTATTTGCAACAACTTTTGATGAGGAAATGTCCCGGCTAGAGGAAGTATTCAAACTTTTGAAAGCAGCAAACCTCAAACTCCATCCCAAGAAATGCCACTTGTTCCAGAAAGAGGTGTTTTACTTAGGTCACATTGTAAGTGAGCACGGTGTGAAAAGTGATCCTGACAAGGTGAAAGCAGTGCGTGATTGGCCAACAATGTGGG
>NW_013665840.1:138675-141999 GCF_000517525.1 Limulus polyphemus | reverse complement strand
CCTCGCTTGTTTTAAATGTTGGTATGTATAACACCTTCTTCACATGTTATTATCTGAAGATCGTACGTCTCGCTTGTTTTAAATGTTGGTATGTATAACACCTTCTTCATATGTTATTATCTAAAGATCGTACGCCTCGCTTGTTTTAAATGTTGGTATGTATAACACCTTCTTCACATGTTATTATCTGAAGATCGTACGCCTCGCTTGTTTTAAATGTTGGTATGTATAACACCTTCTTCATATGTTATTATCTAAAGATCGTACGCCTCGCTTGTTTTAAATGTTGGTATGTATAACACCTTCTTCACATGTTATTATCTGAAGATCGTACGTCTCGCTTGTTTTAAATGTTGGTATGTATAACACCTTCTTCATATGTTATTATCTGAAGATCGTACGCCTCGCTTGTTTTAAATGTTGGTATGTATAACACCTTATTCACATGTTATTATCTGAAGATCATACGCCTCGCTTGTTTTAAATGTTGGTATGTATAACACCTTCTTCACATGTTATTATCTGAAGATCATACGCCTCGCTTGTTTTAAATGTTGGTATGTATAACACCTTCTTCACATGTTATTATCTGAAGATCATACGCCTCGCTTGTTTTAAATGTTGGTATGTATAACATCTTCTTCATATGTTATTATCTGAAGATCGCACGCCTCGCTTGTTTTCACTTGATATGCGATGGTACTAAGAAACAATCTAAAATTATTTCCGTTTTTGGTCTTGTGGCCCGGTATGTCCAGGTGGTTAGGGCGCTCGACTCGCAATCTGAGGGTCGCGGGTTTGAATCCCCATCCCACCAAACATGCTCGCCATTTCAGCCGGGGGGGCGTTATAAAGTGACGGTCAATCCCACTATTCGGTGTCAAAAGAGTAGCCCAAGAGTTGGCGGTGGGTGGTGATGACTAGTCTTTCACTGCTAAATTAGGGACGGCTAGCGCAGATAGCCCTCGTGTAGCTTTACGCAAGATTCAAACCTGATCTTGCATAGTTAATTTCATTCAGCCATAATGAAAGTTGCATTCCTCAACAGTTTCCATGAAATATATATGTATGAAATGTATTTCCTTTATTAATGTGTTTTTTGGAATGATTATTAACACTATGAAGGAAAACTGCGACCGTGAAGAAGTAAATGTCAACGTTTAAATTTGTTTAGCTATTTACTTCATAAGCCGGTAGGGCAGCAACAATTAGGCCTCCAGAAAGTCGATCGTCTCTAGCAGTAAAGTAGCGAAGTCACATCATGGAACGAAAAGTAAATACGAAACTTTCCAAGTAACACTGACGTGGACTGTTGTGTTTCTATACCACTCACGTACATACTAAGGGGAAAATTCCTTTACAGTCTACACAAAGGTATTACTGTTGGTACGGTGACGTAGTAAAACCACTGTACAGTATGTTTACCAAACTTGTAATAAACTGATGTTGTTTCGCCTCTCTCGTTTAAGTTTGACAAGAGATAATTAACATTACAAGTGTCTTTGTAATTTAAGCTTATAAGATACACTAGAGCATACTTAAATACCATGTAAAATGAAAGAGCGTGTTTTTATTCTTTTTGATAATTATTGAAATTGTTACTGCTCTATGATAATTAAATAACCACCTAAAATTTTAAATACAGAACAGTGAGTTTCATTGAACTTCAAGTATCTGTCCAAAAACATTAAAAGATGTCAAAAGAAGGGGAATGCCAAACAAGTGCATCAGTACAAACATCAATTGTACTTGTGGGTAACTTGCCTCAGAGCACTTTAAAATATGCTATTGCAGAGATTGTTAAATTAGACGTTTGTATTGTTTCATCAGAAGTTTTGGATGTTAGCTATTGCCTAGGGTTTTATTGAAAGTCTATGAAACGATTTTAGTAGAATAAAACGAGAATTAGACTAAAGTAGATGATGATAGATTTGTATGTTACAGTGATTAATTGATTATTGAGTTAACAACTTATTTGTTAGTTTGTTACTCTCAAGCAATGACGACTGTAGGACTATGAGAAGGGGGGGGGGGGTTAAACGGATGTTTTTTCGAGACAAAGTATTTTTTTATTGTATTTTAACTTGTTAAGAGGAGAGTCATGTACGATAAACCAGGAAGCCCTAGCTTAAGATTATTTCTGCCGCGGAATATTTCGTGAATTTTTATTTTAGTACACTCGTTATGAGAAGCTTTTAAATGTTCTCATTTTTTACTCTGATTAATATTATTTTTTTTGTTTGGTCCACAATTCCATGGCGCTTTATGACAGGCATATGGTATACTATGAGCTATATTTTTAGTATGTATTTTGGGGGAAGTGACTAGGGAAACAGGCAAATATTTAGTGTAGTGTCAGCTACTCGTCGCCACTGTTGTTAAGCAGTTAGTCAGTTATTTCCGTTTTATGAATACTGTTTGCTTGTTTGAAGTTAAGCACAAAGCAACACAATGGAATATCTGTACTCTGCCCACCACGGGTATCGAAACCCGGATACTAGCGTTGTAAGTCCGCAGACATACTGCTCTGCCACTGGGGGCTTATGAATACTGAGCTTATGATTTGACAAATTAATAAGAATAATTTTTGTAAAGCAAGAATTTTAACAAATAGTTCTGAACAATCAAGGAGTTTAGCTAATCTAAAAATATGTTGTCGCTAATTTTTATATGATATTTATTTGCTTATTTACATAAGTTTTTATTTTTTCTCTCGTGTTGTATTTTGGTTATTCAACACTATGTATATATATCCTCAGCTTTCAATCTGTCATTGCATATTGTGGTAATGATTTTATTGTTGGGTGGGTTCTTTTGCATTTTTTAAACCTATGTTTTAATCTAGATGTACTTGACCTTAATGACTTGAGCCAACTTCAAGACTAAGGATACTGTTTCGGCCTTACATAAAAACCATCTTAGGCTAGTCAGCTAATGAGTGATCATTGCATAATCTAGCAGTTTGTCTGTTACCATCAACCAGTTAGTTCAGTGCTTTGAATAACGAGTTTGTGCTATTATGAAGAAATAGAGATACGAAATTTGCAAGTAAGTGGAATTTCTATTGGATCTAGTGTATTTGTAAACTTAGGCATGTTGGTGAGCATTATTGATATTTATCTCGGAACTTGAAGTCCAAGAAATAAAAAGTTGTTTTTCGTTGTTGTTGTTTTATCTTTAAGTAGTCTAGAAGTTGAATTATTATTTTTATATAATGATCTAGAAAAAGCTGGCCAAAATAGAAGCCAACAGAATATATTTTTCGGTAAACTTCCTTCCCTATGTTGCGAAGTCCCTTTTTTGTTTGTTTGTTTGAATTTCGCG
>NW_013665840.1:136639-138210 GCF_000517525.1 Limulus polyphemus | reverse complement strand
ACCGTCACATTATAACGCCCCCACGGCTGAAAGGGCGAGCATGTTTGGTGAGACGTGGATTCGAACCCGCGAGCCTCAAAATTGGAGTCGAGCGCCTTATCCACCTGGCCATGCCGGGCCCGTAAGCAGTAACAGATGTATTTTCATGTGTGATTACTTCATCCAAGTAGACGCTACGAGATTCCATGGTAATCCAGAGAGAACATATTTACATAATTGTCCAAATGTAGCAGATGCATTACATAATCGAATGTTAACAACAGGTTGACAAAATGAATTTCCTCCAAAAAAAAAAAGCTGTCTTTTCACAGTCTGGCATTTTTGTCAGTATCCATTTTTAAATAAAAAACACTTGAAAAACATTTTGACTCTGATAAAATATGTAGAGTCATTTACTTTCCGATAGCTCACATTAAACCTTGTGGACTCATACTTCTTCTTCATAAGTACAATAGATGATGCCCAAGAATTAGTACTCAGTTCTTTACTCCCTGATCTCTCATGGCTTTTATTTATTTAAAGGCCTCAGACTATTTTCCAACTGGGAGTAGTCTGATTAAGTGATGTGTTGAGACCGCAACTTTGGTATTAATCTTGTGAGATATTTCACTTGTCTGGTCTAGATCATGAGGTCTATTGGAAATGACATCATGGTTTTCTCTGAGCAATCTTTGATGTTGGTCAATTTTAACACTTTCAGAGCTGCAGTTATATAACTCCTGAAAATGAGCTTTAATGAAGATTTAACATCAGGCTTCCTTCATCTTGTTTCTAAGATGATTTCTGGTGTTCTTTGATATTGAAGTGATACTTGTAAAACCTCATATTTGCTATGTTTCATCCATAATTTATTCGGATATCTTGATTTATTGATTTCATGACCCTAATGACGATATCCTTATTCTTCAGATCCACGAAAGTTCATCCAAGTAATAATTCTTCAAGACAACTCCGAATGTTTGGTTCTACCACGACCTAGTCACTAAATCTAAAGTTCTTCCTAATAAGTCCTGTTATTTGTATCTCCCTTTTTTGTTATATAATGCCTTCCTTGTTGTGCCCTGGGATGTCCTGGTAATAGATTGGGAAACTATTTGAAGCAAGCTTAATATTACAGCAGGTTTCTACACGAAGTCTACTCTTCATCAATGTCAATTACATACATATTCAAGTTTAGTAAACTCATCACAGTGTCAATTGTAATGTCTCTGTTTTCCTATTTATTTGTTTTCTTTGTCTGTCATCCTTAGGAAGCAGTTTTTATTTTTTATAAACTCTTGTCTGCTTTTCCGGGTAATACGCCCTGTTTTACTTCTTCCATTCCAAGTGAGCAGTAATCATTTCAGTTTTTCTAGACCCCATCAGAGGGAGTTTACGTTTCAACATTATTTGATTTAGCAATTCCATAATTCCCGTTATGGTGTCTTTAATGTTTTTTTTATCGTAAAACTTTATTTAAGTTTCATCTCCAACTGAACATCTTCCTTTAAATTCTGATAAAAAGAGTTAGGAAATGATCACATATAAAGTGTAATAGACTTAAAAATAAGAACCCCAAAAACTCGTAGCGA